>NC_050193.1:1822551-1877551 GCF_008315115.2 Sander lucioperca | reverse complement strand
CTCCCTCGGCAGATAACAGCGTTTATAAAAACTTTGAGAAGCTGCTAAAAGAAAGCAATCTTGATAAAGAAATTTTAATTATGGGGGATTTTAACATCAACTGGGAAGACAAACCCTCTAGAATAAAGCTCAAACAAATCACAGACAGATTGGATCTAACACAAGTAATCCATGGGCCAACAAGAATAACATACTCTACCAAGACACAAATCAATCTCATATTTACCAATAGACCAGAAAGAATTGTAAAATCATTCAATAGGTTAACAGGTTTATCGGATCACAATCTAACTGTTGTCACTAGAAAACTTACCAAAAAACGTTTCCATTCTTGTGCTAGAGAAAAAAAAGAAACTATTACAATCCCTAAAAGTAAATATCAAAACTTTGTAGATGCAGCTAACCAAATCCAATGGGATGAAATGTTGCCTTTAGTTGACTATCAAAAAGACAGCGAAATATTTTTAAAAACACTTGAGAAAACTATTAAAGAATTGTCACAAAAAAATCAAGCACAAACAACACAAAAACACTGTACCCTGGATAAACCCATGCATCATAAAACTCATGAAAATGCGAGACCAAGCCCTAAAAATAGCAAATAAAACTAAATTAACTCATAACAGAGGACGTTTTACAATGTTGAGAAATAAAGTTGTAAGAACATTAAGAAAAGCAAAGGCAGATTGCTTTCTCACTATAATCGAAAAATCAAATGGAAATGCTAAAATAATATGGAACCAGCTAAGAAAAAAGACAGAACAAAATACTCTAGAAATTAAAATGAATGAACAACTAACACATAATATTGAGGTTGTAGCAGAGGCGTTCAATCACTATTGTATTGATTCTGTGGCTAACATAGCAAGTTGTTTTACACCTCAGAATACATAAACTCCTGCAATAGACACATGTCAATCAGTTTTCAGTTTAATAAACATTACAGTATCAGAGGTATCACAGACCATTAAATCACTCAGATCATCAAGATGCAAAGATATTTTTGGTATGGATAGAGTGATGCTCAAGGAGCTCAGTACATCAGTCACACGCCCCATTACCAAAACTATCAGTCTGTCCATTTCACAAAATATGTTCCCATGCATGTGGAAATTAGCTATTGTTGCTCCCATTTTCAAAAGTGGAGACCCTCATTCCATGTCAAACTACAGACCCATCAGTATATTGCCCACAGTGTATAAGATGTAGTGGAAGTTTTTCTTGTTAGCAGCAGGAGTGCATATCAATAACACCAGATGAAACAAATAAGAACGATTTGAGGATTAAACCAAAGTTTGGTCTTTGAGTATTTATTTACTTTGCAAATGCAGGAAGCACACGGTTCACAAAAGGCACGCAGCGCTGGTGTGAAAGGTCTCTTCAACAAATAACAAAAAGCACACAGTATATATGCATCTCCAGTGAGATAGAAAGACATGCCCCCCTTTCTAAACATGACTCAACATTTCTTACAATCAAACATAGTCAGACATTCAGGAGCCACCTCACTTCTTCCCCTCTGTACCACTTTCTACCCCAAGGTTTAGACATCCCATTTATCTCAACTATGTGAGAAGTCTCAACTATCCAGGGAGAAATAACAGATAGTTTAGGGTGACCTTGTAGTCCCTATCTGTTCAGCGTACACATTACGTTCCCAGACTTTGTGACTCTTACTTTCAACATATGAGAATAAGAAAAACTCACTTTCAGCATTGTGAGACAAAGTAAAACAGAAATAAGACAAGAATATAAAGAATCGTGCTTAAATATAATTTTGCCATTACAAAGATTGCAGAGAAACTGATTGCAAAAAAATTATTAACTAATTATTATCTAAATACCATACCCTATGCTCTCCACCCTATGCAGTTTGGCTTTAGAGCAAATTACTCCACCGAGACTGCGACTTGCTTCTTTACTGAAAACATCAGAGTTCTGTTGGACCAAGGTGCTCCCAACATGTCAGAGTCCAGTCATTTAAATCAGCGGCCCTCAGTCTGTCCACCGGTCTTCCTCAGGGATCAATTTTAGGACCTTTATTGTTCTCACTTTATATAAAAAGACCTCCCGTCCGTCTGTTCTGATGGTTCTGTGCAGATGTATGCTGATGACACCGTAATCTATCTTCATGGTAGTAATATCTCTCAGGTGGCTGAGAAGCTCACTAACACCATGGTTAATATTACAGCTTGGTTGAAACAATCCTGCCTGCAGTTGAACACATCAAAAAGAGTAGCAATGTTCTTCGCCAAATCCCACAGAAACTTCAGTGTTGAGCCGGATGTTTTAGTGTTAGGGGAAAGGCTGCAGATCGTGTCTGAATACAAATATCTGGGGGGTTTAATTGATTCAAAGTTGTCATTTACATCACATGTAAAAAGGGTCTGTAATAGAATCAAATTCAACCTCAGTAACTTAAGATACATTCGCCATCAAATGTCCACACAGGCAGCAAAAATTTACATGCACTCTATAATCTTCTCACATATCACTTACTGTTTACCCACTTGGTCACAAGCTAGTGTTAAATCTCTGAAACCTCTGCAATCATAGAACTGTTAAAAAAGAAACCAAGCATTTTTCATCATTGTGTCAGGTGGAAGGTGAAGATTGGACCCAAATGCAGTTAAAGAGATTTATTGAAGACAGGAACACACTTACTAGGAGCAAATAATCCACTCAGCCAGGAAACAAACAACAGGTAACACGACAGCAAAACAGAACGCACAGCAAAACAGATAATAAATAATAAAAATAAATAATCCGACAAAAGACAAGGGAAACACAGAGACTAAATACCAGGGTTAACAAGGACTAAGAAAGGACAGCTGACACAACAGGTGAAACACATCAGGTTGGGGCAGAACAATCAAACAGACGGGAAAACACAAGACAGGAAGTAAAACAAGACAAGACAGGGAGCAAAACAGAATGCTACAAAATAAAACAGGAAACAGACACTAACAAACGTGACAATCCAATATTACAAAAACACAGATTACTCAACTGGGAAAAGAAATTAAATAAAAAAATGATTCACGGTTTATCATCCCCTCCTCTCCACCAGTTTGTCAACATCCAAACAGCTGATCACAGCAGAACCAGAGGTGCAGCAAGGGGAGATTGTATCATTCTATTTAGGAAAAGTATATTTGGCCATACTTCTTTTTCTGTTTGAGCTGCTACTGAGTGGAATCTTACCCCATAACCATCAGAAATCTAAACACATATAGTACATTCAAGATCCAGTTAAAGAAATGGCTCATTGATAATCAGAACTGTCAACATTACAATTAACTTCTAGACCAGCTCTTGCTGCCCCCTGCTGGCTTCTTGCCTTGTGTGTGTGCATGTGTTCATGACTTTGTCTGATGTTTGTCTGATTGTGGTCTGCTGTGCTCCTATTGTACATTTTAGCTTAATAGTACTTTTTACTACATGTATTTTAAATGTTATATTGTTATGTAAATATGTAATTTTTAGGGCTGTCAGCATTAACGCGTTAATCGCGATGTGATTGTGGGTCGAACATAATGCGTTAATTGTTTTTAATCTACTATTTTGCCATACTTCCTCGTAACACATCCTGCTGCTGCAGGAATAGCAACTGATATGTGACCACTGATATGTCTGCTCTTCTCTCTTATGCTCCGAAACAGACGTTACAGGAAACACAAACATTGCTGCACATGATGCTAGTCAACACTACACTCGACAGCAACTAACGTTAGCCTACCGCTAGCTAGTTAACACTATACTCAACAGCAGCTAATGTTAGCCTACCGCTAGCTAGTTAACACTATACTCAATAGCAGCTAACGTTAGCCTACCGCTAGCTAGTTAACACTATACTCAACAGCAACTAACGTTAGCCTACCACTAGCTAGTAGCTGGATTAAACACGGTTAAAATGCTGACAGCTAACGCTAAACGGTGTAAAGTGTGACTGTATTTCACTGTAGAGCATTCCGACACCGGAATGTAACAATCTGCAGCTGCTGTTGTCGGAAAAACACAGACGGTGCGTTCAATGAAACTGGTAATTTACAGCCTTGTGTTGCATTCAAAGTTGTTGTTAAATTCAAATGTGGGACTAGATTAAATACATAATAAACAAATACAAATCTTAAAATCAAGTTCATAAAGTAACTTTCTTTGCATTCATTTGATTCCCAATCAAGATATACTGGTAATAATGGCTTTCCATTGTTAATATGTACTTAAAAACAGTTCTGATATGCAAAATAATAGAATTTTAATCATGTGATAAAACATGCGATAGAAATTCAACAATTAATCGCGATTAAGAAAATGTAATCATTTGACAGCCCTAGTAATTTTACTTTCTTTTAGGGTGACTTCTTTACCATCTGTCTAGAGACTGCAGATGAAAAATAGCCTTCTGGCTAACTCTGGCATATTAACAGAAATGTTTATTTATATGCACTGTCCCTGTTATAAATGAAATAAAAAAATAAAAATTAAAAAATGAAATGTTTAAAAATCTGTTAAATAAAGTACTGCATATATAATTTCACCATGTGTACACAAATGTAATTAGTGAATGCACGTGTCCATGGGTGTGTCTGCATGGGCGTGGCTACAGTGCCAGGGCTGAATTTTTGTCCCAGTCCGCCCGTCTATTAATTTTTCTTCGACGCCAAATCGTTTTGTCTGTTATCACGGTGACTCAGTGAAACGCCCGCAGATACGAAAAAGCAGGTCTCCTTGTCGCCTAAACTGTCTACTCGTACAGAGAAATCTGCTAGCATGACAGCGGCTAATGGAGCGTTAGCTAACATAGCAACTGCTGTTAGCACGATCACCAACATGGAGGACCTAATTGCTCGAGCCTTGGAAAAGCAACAAAGTAAGCTTGAATCAGTGACCTACAATGCAGTGAAGAGCGTGTTAACGGAAATCAAGGATACATCGGGGGCAGAGCCAGAGATGCAGGAAATTACAGAATGAGATCTGGAGCGGCCTGACTGTGTTGCATTCGCGGTCCAGCGGCCTCGGGAGCTTGAAGCGATGCGACACGAGCTACATGCTGAAGGCAACCCAGACTCGTTTGTCTGGCTACGCACTTTATAGTCTATGTTCTGTAGACATTTAACCTGGCTGAAAAGAGCATCATAAAAATTCACAGAAAGGCGAAGCTCTGCTACTTCTGCTACTTGGGCGGAGTGATTTGCTTTGCAGCAAACCTGTCTGAGACTATAGTTCCCAGTTTGTTTACGGTTAGAAGATGGCTGTGTCTCATGTTACATTGTTTTTTGTACACGCTGTGACTCTACAAATCACAACATGTAAATAGGAACATGTTGGTGTTATTTTGTCACTTATTCGGAGCAGTAGGCTAGTTGGAACCAGTTACCTGCAGGTTCTGTGCTAGGCTAAGCTACCGGTGGAACCATCAGACAGTTACAACACGCACGGACATGAGAAGGGTATGTATGGACTTGTCTAACTCTGGGGGTTACGGTGAATAAGCTAAAGTCCCAATAAGTCGCCGTGTTCCTTTAAGACTTGTTTTTCTAATTCTACACATACTCTTCTAGTCACAAGTGGAACAGAGCTGAATGATCTGCTAAGAAGGAGAGCTGAGTTTATAATGCACAGAGTGAGGTAAAATTACTATTTAACGGCTGTAAACCAAGCAAATTGCTGGCTCTGAAATTAAAACAAAGCGAATCTAGAGCTACTATCAACAGCATCCGCATAGACCGAGGTATCGCAACGAATCCTAAGATATCACCGCCACTTTTCAATCCTTTTACTCAAAGTTGTATAAGTCCTCCTGCAACTCAGATCCGGATCTAGATACACCGTGTCAGGAGTTCCTAAAAGAGCTAAACCTGCCTCTTCTTGACCCAGAGGAAGCAGATGAACTACCTATAACGTTAGAGGAACTCAAATCTGCATTTAAAACAGTTAGGAAAGGGATAACGCCGGGGTTGGATGGAATTCCATCGGAACTTCTTCTACA
This sequence comes from Sander lucioperca, assembly GCF_008315115.2. NCBI lineage: Eukaryota > Metazoa > Chordata > Actinopteri > Perciformes > Percidae > Sander > Sander lucioperca. The sequence goes on along the minus strand of NC_050193.1, from coordinate 1,871,559 downwards.
GTATTTTGACATATTGGGACCGACCATTTTACAAGCTTTAACCTCAGCCATAGAGAAGGGTACTTTCCACCAACAAACCAACACTGCGCTAATCTCCGTTATGCCAAAGAAGGGCAAAGATCCTACGGACTGTTCAAATTACAGGCCCATCAGCCTCATCGGGAGTGATATTAAGCTTTATTCCAAAGTCCTTGCTCTCTGTTTAGAGCGCTTTATCGAGAACCTAGTCCACCCCGACCAATCAGGTTTTATACCAAAGTGACATGCTGCAGACATTGTATGCAGGTTATTTCATGTAATAGAAGAAGCCAAAAACCTTCCAACAACAGCAGCAGTTTTATCAGTGGATGCGGAAAATGGATAGGCTTGGTTGGGGAGACAAATTCATTAACATGGTACATACTTTATATGCAAATCCCACAGCCATAGTCTCAACCAATGGATTGCACTCTCAGCCATTTCCCATCGAGCAGGGCTCGCGACAGGGATGCCCGCTTTCTCCCATGCTGTTTGCAATCTCTCTTGAACCATTAGCCCAAGCCATAAGCCATAAGCCAAAATAAAATATGTAATGTCCAGATTAAATCCAATAGCAGCTCAATATCATTATTTGCAGACGATATTTTGTTGTACATTTCTGATCTTGAGGACTCTATTCCAAAAATTCGTAAGATCTTCAACAAATTTGGCTCAATATCCGGCTATAAAATTAACTGGAATAAATCTAATCTTCTTTTAATGAATAACAGGCATGTGGCTTCAGCCATTAGTGTTACAATACCAACCCAAAGCAAAATTACATATTTGGGAATCACCATACATGCATCGCTACAGCGAGTTGTCCAGGACAACTATGAAACTATATTAAGTAGTGTTCAAAGGGATCTGGCCAATTGGCCTGCGCTGCCAGCATCACTACGGTCCAGGATTGCTGTTGTTAAAATGAACATAGTTCCTTGTGTGAATTTCTTAAGTACAATGATCCCCTTACCCCCAGCAATACATTTCTGGAAGAAACTTGATACCTTAATTTGGCAGTATATGTAGTGACTATTTTGTCCTGAGTTTGTCCTTTGTCACCTTGGTGTTGACTGGGGAAATCTTTGACGCTTGTTTTATTCCAATAAACCCAAGAAAAAAAACATCCAAGAGAGTATTGTTGCATCAGTAGATGGATCCTTTATCTTATAAGTAAATTATAAAGCAGACCGGATATTTTTAACTAAAGGAGCAGCGGTTCCTGTAGCAAGGTCAAAAAGCTGTGGCTCCCAGTCAGCCACACCTCCACCCCCGTCACCTTCCTATTTAATACCTTCTGACCTGTAGAGGGCACAACTTAAGAAGAATAGGCAAAACATCATTATAATACATTCAAACAAAATAAATGGTTAAAGAATGGTTACTACACAACCGGCCCCTAATTGTATTTGGTAAACAAAACAATTATTAAATTAAATCAAAATAGGAGCCTTGAATAAATTATTTTACCTTTATATTTAATATGAGAGCAAAAAATAGAATACTAGACCATTATCTGGATTCTTTAGATCTTTTCTTCATCTCCTTCCAACATCAGGCATAACTTCGTGATTGGTCTTTCTAAGATGTTGTTCTGGGTCTTGAGTTTCACAGAGCGGACGAGTCCCTTTTGGTCAGGAAAAACTTCAATTATTCTGCCCAGAACCCAAGAACCTCTTGGGGAAGTTGGATCCACCACCAATACAATATCTCCACATTGAAAGTTCCTTCTTTTGATGTTCCACTTTTGACGCTCTTGGAGCAGCTGCAGGTATTCCAGTGTCCAGCGTCTCCAAAAGATGTTTGCCAAGTATTGAACCTGCCTCCAGCGGCGTCTGGTGTACTGGTCGTTCTTATCAAATATACCGGGTGGAAAATTTGGCTTGGTTTTGAGTAGCAGGAGATCATTTGGCGTGAGTGGATGCAAGTCTTGAGGGTCAGTGGTGACTGTTGTTATAGGGCGACTGTTTAAAATTGCCTCTACTTCACACAAGATTGTCTGGAGCCCTTCGTCATCTAGGGATTGCTGTTTAAGAACAGAACAGAGGACTTGTCTGATGGATCTGATCAGCCTCTCCCATATGCCTCCGTGATGGGATGCGCCTGGTGGGTTAAATTTCCACTTTATGCCTTTTTCTCTGAGTGTTTTCTGTATTTTGTCCTGGTTTACCGCAGCGAAGGCCTTTTGCAGTTCCTTTTTTGCACCAACAAAGTTGGTTCCATTGTCTGACCGAAAGTGCTTTACTTGTCCCCTCCTACTAATGAATCGTCTGACAGCATTGATACATGAGCTCGTGTCCAAGGAGCCGGCCACTTCAATATGAACAGCTCTGCTGGTCATGCAGGTGAATAGCACGCCATATCTCTTTACCAGTGCTCTTCCTCGTTTAATCTGGAAAGGTCCAAAATAGTCCACCCCGGTGTTGGTAAATGGGGGTGAGTCAGGTTGAAGTCTTTCCTGCGGTAGATCGGACATCTTTTGTTCTCCAACTCTGGCTCTGTGTTTTCTGCACACAACACATTTGGTCAGAATCTTTCTGGCAGCTGAATTAGCGTTTATTATCCAATATTTTTTGCGGAGTTCAGATAGCATATGATTTCTTCCCCCGTGCCCTGTTGTCTTGTGCACATGCCTTAAAATCAGCGTGGATATATGAGAGTTCTTTGGAATTATGGCAGGAAATTTCCTTTCTTCCCCTATGGCTGCTTTGTTCAACCTGCCTCCTACTCTTATCAAGTCATCCTTTACATGCGGGTCAAGTTTGTACAGGGCACTTTTCTTCCTCACTTCGGGAGTCGTTGAGGTGAGTATTTTATTTTCGTTTGGGAAGAACTGCACTTGGGTGAATTGAACAATGGCAATTTCAGCTTTCTTTAGATCTTCAATACTTATTTGCTGCCCACCCAGTGTGGGATCAGGTAAGTCTTTCATCCTGCTTCTTGTGACTACTTTGCACTCAGCCATTTTCCCTTTTTGCACCAGTGTTTTCAGAGTTTTCTTGAATTTCAGGTACCATGCAACTGCGAGCCGGAGTTTTGTCCAGTCAGAAAAATGAGTCATCAGCTTTTGTGTTGCGTTTTCTTTGTGTGTACAGGTTGCATTCACTGTGTGCGTTCTTTTCACCTCAGGGTCAGGGTTTCCTGTCTCTCTTTCCACAGAATGTCCGGACCATGTAGCCAACGCTTGTTGTTAATGAATTTGTCCGCACTTTGACCTCTTGTTGCATCGTCTGCAGGGTTGGACTTGGAATCAATGTAGTTCCACTGAGATAACTTGGTCGCATCTCTTATTGCTGCAACTCGATTGGCCACAAATGTCTTGAATCTGGAATGTTCGTTTGATATGTACTTTAGTACAGACTGGCTGTCTGTCCAGAACATGGAATGGTCTAGGTCTAGCTGTAAGCTCGATCTCAGCAGCTTGTCCATTCTTACTGCTAGACCTGCAGCGGAGAGTTCCAATCTTGGGATTGTTACTCCTTTGAGAGGGGCTACACGCCCTTTTCCCATAACAAAAGTGACGTGGACGTTGTTGTTGTCACTCACCAGCCTCACATAGCTTACAGTTCCATAGCCTTGGTCGCTTGCGTCAGCAAAGTGATGTAACTGTGCATGCATTATTGATCCAAATTCATTACTCTTGAAGCATCGTTGCACTTTGAAGTTTGAGATTTGACTCAAACCAGCTGTCCATTTTGACCATTGTTCACGGATGCTGGGGGGTGCCTCTTCGTCCCAGCCTAGGTTCACCTTACAGAGCTTCTGTAACAAGAATTTAGCTGTTAATGTGAAGGGGGTTAGGAAACCAAGAGGGTCGTAGACAGAACAGACCATTGACAACATTCCTCTTCTTGTAAGTGGCTGTGTTTTTGGCTGAACGTTAAAGATAAAGTTGTCACTCTCAATGCACCATTGCAGGCCTAAAGCCCTTTCAGTTGGAAGTTTGTCTTTGTCAAGATTGAGATCCATCATTTCTTTAGCTCTATCCTCCACAGGAATGAGAGACAACACTTCTCTGCTGTTTGTGGCCCACTTTGAAAGATGAAAGCCTCCTCTTTGACAGACTGACTTGACGTCAGCAATGAGTTGCACTGCCTCCTGTACAGTGGGCACTGACTTCAACAGATCATCCACGTAAAAGTTATGCAGAATTGTATCAATTACCTCAGGCCTGAAGTGCTTTCTGTTGTCCTCTGCTGTTCTCCTGAGCGCGTAACTCGCACAGCTGGGGGATGACGTTGCGCCAAACAGATGGACAGTCATCCTGTGTTCCACAGGAGGTTTGGACACGTCTCCCTCTGGCCACCACAGAAACCTCAGAAAGTCAGCATCACTGTCTGGAACCTTCACCTGATGGAACATGGCGGTGATGTCTGCCATCAGTCCTATTGGCTCTTGGCGGAATCTGTTGAGCACATCTATAAGGCTATTGGTTAAATCAGGTCCTTTGAGTAATTCTGCATTCAATGCTTTTCCACAGAAAGATGCGCCACAATCAAAAACCACTCTTAACTTCCCTTTCTTTGGGTGATAAACCCCATGGTGGGGTAAATACCACACCTTCCCATCTCTTCTTGTAAGCTGCCCCTCTGGCACCTTTTCTGTATATCCTTTACTGATCATGTCTGTCGTGAATGTGACATATTCTCCTTTGAATGACGGGTTCCTATTGAATTTCTTTTTCAGGCTCTGCAAACGTTGCTCAGCAATGCTACGGTTATTTGGAAGCGTAGCATTATCTTCTCTGAAAGGTAACTTAAGACTGTAATGTCCATTCACTATTGTAGCTGATTCTTCCGCTATTTTCAGAAAACGCCTGTCCTCAATGGACATTACTTTCACTTCCTCAGACAACCTTTCACTGAAGTCAGTGTTATACTGGGCGATCAGCATCTCATGTAGATTATGTACTGATATCCTATTGACTGTGTGAGAGGGCATGTCATTGTTAGATCCTGTTCCTAACGGGCCATTTACTACCCATCCAAGCAATGTTCTCATAGCATATGGGCCGTCTCCTTCACTGTTTACGATTTGCCATGGCTCCATTGCTTTAGGTGCATTTGTGCCAATCAGCAATTCAATGCCTGCGTTGATGGTGGAAATTTGGATATCTCTAAGGTGAGGCCACTTTGACAGAGTTCTCTGGTTTGGAATGTTACTCTCTGACACGGGAATCTTTGCTTGTGTGTATGCCTCTGGCAGAGTTATGAACACATTGTTGTGAAGTCCACTTACTTCAAGTCCAGTGATGATATTGGTAGACACGATTCTTTCCTGGCCCATTGTGCGCAACAGAATGTTGGTTCTTTTCCCTTGTTTAGTTGGTGCATTAATTTATCTGTACAAAATGTGGCGGTACTGCCAGGGTCAAGAAATGCGTAGGTCTGTACTACTGTGTTGCCTTTGTTTAATTTTACCTTCACCGGCACAATGGACATTAAACACTGTTCTTCACCGGCCCCAGTGTGACTGCATGCTTTAAGTGAAACCTGTCCTGTGTTCACCTTTTTTGGTTCCACATCGGCCACTTCTCCACGCGTTTCTGCTCCTTTGTTCTGCTCCACTTTTCCTATGTGCAGTACTGTAGGGTGCGGCCTCTTGCAAATAACGCATGACTGATGCTGGGTGCAATCCTTGCTCATATGGCCCGTAACAAGACATGCAAAGCAAATCCCTCTTTCTTTCAAAAATGAGATTTTGTCAGTGTGACGTTTCCTTTTAAACCAAGAACAGCTTCCCAGTAGATGCTCTCCTGAGCAAAACAGACAGAATGGCTTACATTTGATTGTTGAAACACTATTCCTCTGTTTGAGCGAAGTAGGATTGACATTAATGGTTGTTGCATTGCTTGTGAAGCCTTTGTCAGTGAATTTGGGTTTCACAGATCTTGACAGGGCGGGCCTTACATTTCGTGCTCCTGGTGAATGATCTTGTATATCACCAAAGACAGGATCCATCAAGATTTTGACTTCCCTTTCAATGAATTCAACTAAGGTTCCAAATGTGGCTCGGCGATTGGTTGTTTCTTGAAAGTGACACACTTCGACTCGCCATCTCTCTCTTAGTTTGTAAGGCAACTTGCTGACCAATAATTTCAGATTAGAAGCCAGATTTAATTCATCCATATATGCAATTTCATTTATGGCATTCAAACAACCTCTGAGATACAGAGCATAGGATTTCAAATTTTGGGAATCTTCAGCTCTAATGGGGTTCCATGACAATGCCTTATTAATGTATGCACTGGATATTTGGTATTCATTTCCAAAGTGCTCCTGGAGCAATTCTTTGGCCTTTACAAAGCCTCTCTCTGGATCTAAGAAGAGACAAGTTTTAACCAGCTCTCTAGACTGACCAGACGTGTATTGCTCTAGATAATATAGTTTATCCTTTGCATGCTCAATTTTGCTCTCAATAATGTGCTCAAATGAAGTGATAAATGATCTGTATTCAATTGGATCATTATTAAATACCTTCATTTCCTTTCGTGGCAAAAATGACTTGTCCTGTTGCTTTATCAATGAAGCTGTGATGTCATTTTGCCTCTGTAAAATGTTGTAGAGCTGAGTATTATCTTGTGGGATCCCAATAGGAGGTTCAAGAGGAGCAATGGGAGAGTCTCCTGCAGGCTGTCGTCTTGACTGAGGCTGCGGTGGAGGCCCTTGAGTGTGCTGAGGGGTCAGAGAGGGATGAGTCTGGTGAGAGGTTGCACGGGGTCGTGGGGGCACGTAAGTCTGAGTATGGGGTTGTGAATGAGATGAGCGCAGCTGCATTGGTTGGGCTGAGGACATGTACGGGGACTGATCTGGCCAGATAGACGACCGTACTGACGGTAGAAAATAGGGCTCTTTTTTTTTCGACATGAAGTTGCACTGGTTGAGGCAGGAGGGCATGAGTTTTAGGTCTGACGCTTGCATCTTGAATTCCTTTGGTATGAGCATTTTCCAATTTTGGTTCACACTCCCTTTCATTTAGTTCCTTTGTATTTTGTGATCTTTCTAAATATTCATTCATTCCATCTCCCACTGAGACGTTGCTTTTACTTTTACTCAATATTTGGAGTTTAACAGTAGCAGCATCCAATTCAGTTCTGAGGGCTAACATTTCCTTTTGCTTCCTCAACGTTTCCTGTCTTTTAGTTAATTCTGCCTCCTCATTCTCTATGTCGTGTTTTTCTTTAAGCGCCGTTAATTTAATTTCTAGCGCAGCCTTTTCTGCTGCCGCACGTCCTAAAGCGGAGGACGTTATGGAGATCTTTGAAGCCGTTTCTTCTGCTTTCTTAGCGAGTATTACAGAAACACTGTCGTCTGGGCCTATTTCACATTCTCCTTCTTCTTTCTTTCCATGTGTGCGTAACCAATCCTCCACTTCCTCAACGAATGTTATGTTGATTTCTCTTTTAGGTTTGTACCACACGTCATTATCCGATTTGTGATCCTTCTCACTCAATACGTTCTGGTACTCCTTATGTCTAGCTTCAAAATCGTTCAACAAATCTCCATACTTATCCATATTTTCAACCACTTCTTTAACATTTGAATCCTCTTTCATCATCATGTCTTTGATAACGTTCATTTTGCGCGTAAGCAGCCCAAGCTTTATCTTTCTGGATACATTTTCCATATTAGGAGGGTTTTCCTCTAAATCAGTTTGCAAACACAGTTCATCAGGCTCTTCTGATTGATAAGCCATGGTGTCCAAAAAATAGATTCCAATGCAAAAGATATTATTTTACATCTTAAAGATTAGGCTACTCCCTTTTCCTTATCGCTTTGAATCCAAAAGCGTGCCATATTTTGACAAGCAACGCTACACAAACTTTCGGTTAGTAGCTTAGTGTCGGTCCAAACTTGAGTCAAAAACAGTCCAAAATTCAAATGAGATTTTTATCTAACGAATTCATCCAACTTTTGGTTCTTTTATCCTCAGTTCCTTGTGGTGTAACAACTTAAAGTAGCAGCAGCTTACCGCATCTTCGGCGTCCTGCGTGCATGCGGCGTCAGCTTTCCTTTGTTCCTTTGCAGCCTGTTCCCTGTGCGGCTTCAGAACACCAATCCAAGTAATCCACAAGGTTTTCCAAGATCCAGAAGCAAGCTTTTTGACTAATGTAGTGACTATTTTGTCCTGAGTTTGTTCTTTGTCACCTTGGTGTTGACTGGGGAAATCTTTGACGCTTGTTTTATTCCAATAAACCCAAGAAAAAAAACATCCAAGAGAGTATTGTTGCATCAGTAGATGGTCTTTTATTCCAACATGAAAAATAGTACGGATCCTTTATCTTATAAATAAATTATAAAGCAGACCGGATATTTTTAACTAAAGGAGCAGCGGTTCCTGTAGCAAGGTCAAAAAGCTGTGCGCTCCCAGTCAGCCACACCTCCACCCCCGTCACCTTCCTATTTAATACCTTCTGACCTGTAGAGGGCACAACTTAAGAAGAATAGGCAAAACATCATTATAATACATTCAAACAAAATAAATGGTTAAAGAATGGCTACTACAGTATACTTGGAATAATAAACAACCTAGGCTAAAATACTCTATCCTGCAACGTACCACAAACACGGGAGGACTGGCCCTCCCCAACCTTAAAGTATATCACAGAGCCTTTCAGCTACGGGCCCTTAGAGTGTGGATAGACCCCTCATCTACAGTCCCATGGAGAGAAATAGAGCAAAACCTCACTGGAAGTCGAAGACTGCAAGACGTTGCCTTGAAAGGTGTGTGTCCAAAAAAGTGTATGCTAGCCTATGGCCCCATTATCACCAGCACATTGACCAACTTTAAACAGGTGGAGGAGCAATTACGCTACACCAATAAGTGGCATTTGAATACCCCAATTTGGCACAACATACACTTAATGTCTGGTAACACACCTTTTGTTTATAACCAGTGGAGTGACAGAGGTATTTATACTCTACACCAGTTATTCAATGATGAAGGTATGTTAAGTCTTGAAGACCTGAGAGCTAACTTTGAGGTCCCTAGGACATCCTTCTTCCTTTATCTTCACTTAAGATCAGCCCTAAAATGTTATGGAGTACCATGGGGGAACAGTCTTGAGATGCACCCAATCATTAAATGGCTTGTTGATTCTCCGGTGAGAGGATTAGTGTCCGGGATTTATGCTGAACTGATGCAAGCATCTATAGGAGAACTCCCAATGGTAAAGAAATGGGAGCGAGAGCTGAGCCCGGAGGGGAACGTAATTAATTGGGAGACAGTTTGGGACATTTCCCACTGTTCCAAGAACCCAAATCACCAGCAGATCCACTTCAACATATGCCATAGGACATACTGGACTCCTTCTAAAGCCATTCCTACTCCCTATTGCACGTTCTACCAACCTGAACAAACTGGAACTTTCCTACGCATGGTCTGGGAGTGTGAACAGGTGCATGAGTTCTGGAATAAAACAACATCAATAATATCTGATGTGATAGGATGTCGACTTCCTACTGACCCGATTGTTTTGTTACTTAAAGACGACTCTAAATTACACCTGCTTGGGAGACAGAAGAAAGTTTGGCTAGCTGGATCAACCACAACCAAGAAAATGATAGCTCAGCGCTGGCTCTCCCCTCCCACTTTGTATAAAACAGTGGTTGGCGTACTTTCTGGACATAGTTATGCTTGAGCTCTCTACAGCAAGGATTAACACTTCATCAACTATAGACCTATTGAAAAATGCAGCAAGTATCAGACCTAATGACTTCAGCATCATAAGAATTAGAGGAAAGTGACTAGTCAAGGTGTGATTTCTGTTTTTGTTTATTTTTTGTTGTTGTTGTTTTTCTTTCCTCAAGACGCAGAGGGTGGGGGGTGGGAGAGGGTTGTTGTTTGCGTTCAATTGTGTTTGTCTGTTCTGTATGTTTTAAAAATATGAAAACAATAAAATGTTGATCTAAAAAAAAAGTGCTGAGAAAACTGACAAAAACGTCGGGAAAAGTGACAAAAGCGTTCGAAAAAAGTTTTCCCCTGAAAAACAAAAAAGTTGCATGGTCGACGGGAAGACAAAACACACACACACACACACACACACACACACACACACATACACACACACACACACACACACACACACACATACACACACACACACACACACACACACAGACACACACACACACACACACACACACACATACACACACACACACACACACACACACACACACACACACACACACACACACACAGACACACACACACACACACACACACACACACACACACACACACACACACACACACACACACACACATACACATATACACACACACACAAACACACACACACACACACACACACACACACACACACAGAGACATATAACACATAATGTCACTTTAATAACTTTAATTATTCATATTTAATTATTTTCAGGACCTTCAAGCTTTTAATGAATCAAAATAAACAACTTAGTTGTCACGGCCCGTTGACCGTGACCCTGGCCTCCTTCATGGTATGTGTGTGAATGTAGTTTTAGTGTTCTTTTTTCCCCCTTTTGGTGTGCCTGCTGTATGCTTGGTGTGTTTTGTTTTGGTGTCCGTCTCTGTGTTTTGCTCTCTCCCACATGCTCTGGAAGACACAGGTGGGCGTGGTCACTGGAGCTCCTGCTTACACACCTGAGGCTCATCAGTCCCCACCGGATCATTGAATCAGCCTGTATGAGAACACGCCAGCCAATCTAAAACTTTCACTATTGTGAATAACCTTTTGCTAACTTGTTTTTGTCCTATCTCACCTCAGACCATCTCGCCCTGTGCCTGGGACCTGATCTACCTGCAGCACCGCAAGACCCAGAGCTCTGGAGCCCGGACCCCATTCCCTCTCTCTGACTCATCCCAACCACCTGCCACTCAAACCACATTCTGTTTGTTCAGTTCAATAAAATCACCTTAATTGCAACTATACTCTGGTCTGCGTTTGAGTTCTGGTCACCGGTCCTGACATTAGTTGATGGTTTAAAACTGAAATAAACTTTGTAGTCAGAATAAAATGGGACTTTTATATTCAGATTATTATATCTAAACCAGAGGCCTGTACTACGAATCAAGATCAACATGTCCTGGATTTCTTTCAGTTATCCGGCTTCACCTAACCTAACAACCGCGGTCCCGCATAACCTGTATCACGACGCTGGTTAACAACTAGTTCAGTCAACCCACGGTTTCAGAGACGCACGTATTCACATAAAAGAGGCGGGGTTTGCGCACCACGACCAATCGTAAACATCTACCAGAGCCGCATATTTTACATAAGAAGAGCAAACTATAAATGTACATAAATATGAAGAACACAGACACGGTTTTACAGGCAAAACGCAGGAAGCAAAGCTGGAAAAAAAAGCCGATGCTGTTTTACATAAATCACAACACTTAGCCTATCAATATCACTTCCAGTGGTGTAGTCTACGTGATAGTAAGCTCCAGGATTTCCATATACTCACTTAAAAATGCCCAATGACACGTAACAACATACTTTCCATTATATGTTTGATATATTTTGAATTGTCATCTGTGCTTTTTTCTTCACATAGGCTCAATGGAGGTATTTCACCATAAATTGGTGCATAAAAGTGTATCTGAATGCAGGAAATGAAGTCGTTGATGCTTAAAACTTCCCTGGGGGAGGACACCCAGACCCCCCACTATGATATGCCCCCCCCCCCAAAGGCAGATTCTGGCCAATATACAGTACAGTACACCCACTACAATACATTAGACTAAACTGGTCACTTCCCCATCAGTCAGGCACAAGATCTGACCAAATATAATTACACTTTTGCTTTCCATAAACTGTCGTTGCTTTAGGCTTTTATTTCAATTGCAACCCCAGCAGTGGTACGCAATCGTGAAAGAAAATTAAAAAAAACTCTCTCTCTCTCTCTTTGGGACTAAGAGCAGAAACCCAGACTTCATCAAACAAATCACCAACACAGACATCATCGTCCTACAAGAGACATGGCACAGAGGAGACGGTCCCACTGGCTGCCCTTTAAACTACAGGGAGCTGGTGGTACCATCCACAAAGCTACCAGGGGTCAAACAGGGAAGAGACTCAGGAGGCATACTAATATGGTTTAAATCAGAACTAACCCACTCAATCAAATTGATCAAAACAGGAACTTTTTACATCTGGCTTGAAATAAATAAGGAACTTACCTCCACAGAAAAAACATCCTTCTGTGTGCTACCTATGTCCCCCCAATCAACTCCCCATATTATAAAGAAGAAATGTTTTCCATGCTGGTAGAAGAGATTACCTTTTTCCAATCTCATGGCCACATTATAGTCTGTGGAGACTTTAATGCTAGGTCAGGACAAGAACCTGACCCCCTCAGCACACTGGGGGATAAACATTAACCAGGAAGAAAAAACATCCCCTCCCCAATATGCCCCCCTAGGCAAAATTATGACAAACAAGCATGGGTCACAGCTGTTATAGCTCTGTCGCTCACTGGGTCTGTACATTGTCAACGGTCAGCTTCAAGGCGACTCCTGTGAAAAGTACACCTAAAGCTCATCTCTGGGTAACAGCACTATTTCCTCACTGACCTAACCCTAACCCTTTCACTGTCAGTCCACTAACCCCCTATCTGACCACAGCAAAACCACAATCTACCTAAACACGTCCACACAGAATCAGCACATATCAACACCAGTCAGATTATATAATATTAATACAAGATACAAATGGAAGGAAAATAGTTTGGAACCCTACCAAAATGCTATTAAGCCAGACCAAATCCAATCAAAAATATACAATTTTCTAGAAAAAAACTTCCGATGTCATATGAAGATGTAAGCCTGAAGGCATCAGACGGAAATTCCAAAAATAGTAACAATGACAAATGGTTTGATAATGAATGTAAAAACATCAGAAAACAAATAATAAATCTATCAAACCAGAAACACAGAGACCCAGATAACCAATCTTCTCCACTATGGAGAAACATTAAAACAATATAAAAACGCAATGAAGACAAAAAGGAACCAGAATCAGAATCAGAATCAGAAAAAGCTTTATTGCCAAGTACGTTTACACACACAAGGAATTTGATCTGGTGTTGTAGGTGCATGTCACATTAAAGCAACACGCACAGACACACCGAGTCGCCATATGCGGCGCCATCACAACTCTCTCTTAACTCTCGCAGGGAGAATACAGCATCACATGAGGAGAGGAGAGGGAAATAAAAAAGCCACTCTCAGACTATCCTCATAAAGATAAGAACAGTGTGGGAACAGGAAAAAACACCTCAGCACATAAGCACACAAACAGTACATTTGCACTGCTGAACATAACATAACATAACATAACATAACATAACATAACATAACATAACATAAATGTACACTTGCACATTTGGCGGCGAAGGCGTTGGACTGGGGAGAGGGTAGGTTGGGGGAGTTTGGCCTGCTGAGAAACGCACAGCCCGGCAGCCCCACTAGTGTCCGCAGAATGTTATAGCGAAAACACAGCACGTTGCCATGGTGACACCCTTGAACAGTCCAGAACCGATACGACAATCAGCAGGCAGTGGGGAAGACGGGGGAGGAACCAAGAGAGTCTCGCTTGCAGAGCCCCAACAGGGTGACTGTTTGTTCCAAGAGACGGCCTTGGCAAGGCCGTTCAGGATAAGGGAGCCGAAAGATTAAATTTGTTTTGTCTACACGAATGGCTGCTCTAATTTAGACATTTATTCTATTGTTCAACTGTTCAACTGGTCAACTGGTCAATTTTTCTTTCCAAATCCATGACCTTCCTCATGATGGTATCCAAGCCGCGGGTCATTACCATGTTGTTTTCCATCACGTGATTAATAGTTCCAGTTTGCGAACTGATCGCTTTCTCAACAGCTTCAGTCAGGCCAGGCAGCTTCCTTGGGCTTTGGACAGCTACCAAAGTCTTTTTAATTTTTCGATAAACCAGGGCGAAGCATCCTCCAATCAGCAGTATTCCAGTTATCATGGTTCTGAATAGGTAGATATCCTCAACGTCCTCCACGGAAAGAGCAGAGAGACACACGACACGCCATTTCTCCCAGCCGTCCATCGTGTACCCCGCAGCAAACGTCCCGTCAGGACATGCTGGCTCACCCGAACCAGTGCTCCTCCTCGAGAATACAGTGTCAATTGCGCTGAGAGACCAGTTAATCAATTCCATGATTTTAGGTATTTGTAGAGCCTTGCAGGGAGAGTCTCTAAAAAGTTAACAGCAGACAACACAAGACAAGATAGCAAGCAGGGTAGGCCTGGGAGGGAGAGGGGAGAGATCATGTTAGAAAGCAGCTACATGCTATAGAAAAATCTATAAAAACAAATACATCCTGGGAAAATTGGAAGACTCTAAACATAAAAGAGTATGAAGATCTTCCCATCCAATATGGAGATGTATGACTAAACCCCTTCTCTAATCTATTTGGCCCCATAGAAAAAAATAATCAGCAAAACAGATACAAGACAAACTACACAATTTAGAATGAATCATTAAAGATTATCCAAACCCATTAAACTCCCCAATTACACTTAAAGAATTACAGGACAAAATAAATCCCTCCAAAATAAAAAGGCCTGTGGTGCTGATGGCATCCTTAATGAAATTATTAAATTCACAGACTTCAAATTCCAATTGGCTATCCCAAAACTCTTTGACATCGGCCATAGCTCTGGGATCTTCCCCAATATTTGGAACCAAGGACTGATAACGCCACTCCAAGCAAGTCGTGATTCTCGCGAGATTTAGCGGGGTGCCACCTTTGCGATCGGGATGATTCACCCTACTACAAGTTTGTTTACCATCAAAATGATTTTGAAGCTGTTATATTAAGGTACAAATCTAGTGTGCCTTTGAGTTGTTAGATTGTACTAATTTAGTGTGTAATGTTGACATACTGTAGGTCAACTGGAAGAAAAAGCGCTGTGCGTTGTCAGAGCGCCACCTACTGTACCAGAGTGGAGTTCCTCATGTCATTGTCCCCATTCTTCCCCACTCATACGGGGAGAACTGGCTTACCCCTGTTATACACATACCCCGGTTACTGCTGTGCATTTAAATATATTGAGTGAGCCTGACCTGGCTGTGGAGAGAGGCCGTCACAGACTAACCTGGCTCCCCAGAGAGGAGAGACTGTCCACACACTGACACCTGCAGGAGGAGGAGACCAAGGGGCACTTTCTAACCTCTCTACCAACTCTAACAGGACACCAGGGACACTTTTTACCCACAGATCTCTGCCATCCACAGAGACTTTGACAGCCTGGATGGCAGCGGGAAATCCCAAAATTGCTGGGAGAGATAACACTATGTACAAATACAGCAGCAAGATTTGTCAGCTGCTGTGACCGCAAAAGGGCCTCCAATGGCAAACCCTCATAAAACCCCACAGACAGACAGACAGACAGACACATAAAAACACACAGACATGCACACACACACAAACACACACACACACACAGACACACACACACAGAACATACACACACATACACAAACACACACACAGACAGACACACACATACACACAAACACACAGACAGACAGACACACACACACACACACACACACACACACAGACAGACAGACAGACAGACAGACAGACAGACAGACAGACAGACAGACAGACAGACAGACAGACAGACACACACACACACACACACACAGATACACAGAGAGAGAGAAAGAGAGACGGAGAGAGAGAGAGGAGAAAAGAAAAAGATGAAAAATGAGGATCAGTGTTCCCCAAAGCCCAAGATGACGACCTCAAATGTCCTGTTTTGACAATTTCTGAAACCTTGCTCCATTTTCTGAAAACATTAAACACAAAAGCTCATCTTCAAGCACTATTTACAAAACCTCTGACTCCTCTCGCCTCAAAACAGGTTGACCTGTGTTCAAAATCAAACACTGCTCTCAAATCATAAACAAAGTGATCAAAATGATATACACTATCAAGCAGTCAGTAACCAATACACCAGAAACACATTGTTCAAAACATATAGTTCTCAGGGAGAAGTACATTTTTAATCTCAAAACAAATTTCATATTTTTCCGTAATTGTCTCTGAACTGGCTTATATTGGTTGTGTCACATCATTTGAAACAAGTGAAATCAATTTGGAGTGGTTGTTTTCAATCAATGACATGTCTTCTCTATGTGTATTTGATTGTTGCTACTTGTGTTTACCAGTATGGATGACATGTGCATTAGAGTCTGTTGTACCATGTGAAATGGTTTAAGGTATTGACAACAGACTGCACAGCACATAGCTCAATGAGTTCAGGCAACTGAGAACTTTGTTCAGCCAATGGGTTTTAGTGTTTTAGCAACTGAGAAAAACTGTAATAGTTGATAACTAATCGTTTTAACATTGCAGGTCTAAAAACAACATCATCAAAAATCATTTGATCTAATTTATTAAATGTATTTACAGAATCAAACTTCAATTAAGCAGTTTTATCAAAAAAAAAAAGGATAAATATTTCAGAGATGTATTTTAACAAAATGTGAAAACAATACATTTTCATTTTTTTAAATGTAGTTTTACAGATATTCGTAATGTCAGATGTTTCCTGTTCTTTTACAGAAAAGTCTATTTCTGCAAAAGAAATATACATTTTTGCATTTTTAAAAATACAGGAAAAATCTGTAAAATAAAACTGAATACTTCTGTAAAATGACATTTTACACAATGTAAAATTTATTTTTTACAGAAAGCAGAGAGTTCAGACCTGGAGAGAGGCTCGGAGAGCTGGACGCTGGTCCAGAGATGTCTGCCTGCTGTGATTGGTCGGCTGGACGCTGGCCCAGAAGTGTCTGCCTGCTGTGATTGGTTGGCCAGATGCTGGTCCAGAGAGGTCTGCCTGCTGTGATTGGTCGGCTGGCTGGATGGTTGCTGGATGTGATGGAGGTCTCTGATGACAGTCTGCAGGTTGTTGAGTCTCAGAGGAAGCCCCTGATCTCTGAGCCTGACAGGACAGAAGCAGTCATTTTTAAAGGAAGCTGATTGGCAGGGGCGTAGCAAGCTTTTCAAAAGTGAGGGGGATGGATGTGATTTCTTTATTAACAATAAAAACGATGGAGGTGAAAATGTCTTGTTGACATATAACAGTAAAAGACATAATGTAAAGGTCTGAATGGAACCCATTTAGGCTACCCATGAGCATTAATACATGGAGGCAGGAAGAAGTGCTTTAAACCAGCCTTTATTAATTAGCCTATTATTGCAGAGATGGGGTTTGGGGCTGGGTCCGTGGGGTTTCTGGGGGTTCACTTTTTATTTTACCTACCTTTTGTCTTCTGCATTCTCCTTACCCTTGTTCTTCCCTCAGACTCATCCCCCAGAAACAGTCCCACTGACTCAGCCCCAAACCCCATCTCTGCAATAATAATACTGGTTTAATACACTCAATAATCAATACTGGTTTAAAGCACTTCTTCCTGCGTCTATGTATTAATGCTCATGGGTAGCCTAAATGGGTTCCATTCAGACCTTTACATTAAGTCTTTTACTGTTATATGTCAACAAGACATTTTCACCTGGCTATACCCAATGTTTAGATCTGTTGTGCTATTTATGCAAATTAGCACATACGTAATTATATTATGATCCGTTTATCCGTTTATTATGAATGCTATAACGTAGCTAATGTTACGGAACGTTATACTTCTTACATGGGAAACTACTCGTACATATTAGCTTTCATTTAACGTTGCTAGTGAAGTTAAAAAGGTGGGTAGCACTTTATAATAACTATCCATAAGTCATCATTTGTTAAGCATTAGTTAACTATTAGTTAATGGTTTGTTCATTATTACTTATTAATTGTTCATACATAGTTCATCATGAGTAAAGTATTTGTTCACACAGTTATAAATGGTTTGTTCATCGTAAACAAGCCTATTAGTTAATGGTTTGTTCATCATTATTAATTTATTGTTCTTACATAATTCATCATCAGTAAAGCATTTGTTCACATAGTTATAAATGGTTTGTTCATAGTAAATAGGCCTATCTTGAAAAATATGTTTGTAAGTACATGATTTATACTTAATAAATAATGAAACAACCATTTATAAATGAAATAATTTTCCCATTATAAAACAAGTTGCTAACTATTGCTAAATGCTTTGTTCATCATTTGTAAAGCATTGCTCCTATGCTAATTCTCATAAATAAAGCATTTGTATACACACTCATAAATGGTTTGTTCATAGTAAATAAAGCTCTCAATAATGATGTTTATGAATAGAAGTCTGACACTTAATAAGCATTGCAAAAACCATTGGTGAATTAAATATTTTTCCCTTTATAAACTATCTACAAACTATTAGTAATTTATTTGTTTATCATTTGTAAATCATAGTTCCTACATTCATTCTAATCAGTACAGCATTTGTAAATAGTTAGTAAATGGTTGGGCCATAGTGAGTAAGCCCATGTAAAATGTTTATCAGTTTATTTTTTAGTAATTCCTAAATGATGCATTAACCATTTGTAAATGAAGTAATTTTACCATTATCAACTAGGTACTCAGGAACGTAAAAGGTCGTTTAAAACTAGCAAGTTAATGATTAACAGACCATCTACAACTACATTTGTTCATGTCTTAAATAAAATGTTATGATTTAGAAAAAGGCCTAAACTACTAGCTGGGGTGTTAACACATCTGTTGCAAATACTTACCAATAATCTAATCCATGACTAATTCAGGAGTTACTGCTGGTTAGTTAAGTATATTGTGTGAGCCCATCTAAAGTGAGTACTTTCTATGCTTTACAAATCATTTATAAGTGAGTTGCAAAGGCTACCAGAACCTGGACACACATGTATTGTTCTATTTGGACACGCCTTCAGAAATATGCCTACGGATAGTTAGTGTGTTAATGCATCTTTAACAAGCACTTACCAAAACATCAATTCATGATTAACTCATGAGTTACTACTGATTAGTTGACTACATGGCATGAGCCCATCTAAAGTGAGGACTTACTATGCTTTACAAAGCATTTATGAATAAGTTGCAAAGGCTAGCAGATACAACAGAAACACAAGTAAAACAAGTATTTGTAACCCTTATTACAATGTAGTAAGAATGTACATTTATAAAATAGCTCGTAGTAGTGTTATGTAGTTGATATCAGTGTGAATTTGGACCAGAACCAGAAGAAAACTAGATTGGTAAGAGCCAGAGAATTGAACATCAATAAAGAGACTAGGAAACCAGGATACAGTTTGAGAAGTGTATTAATATACACAGAAATATGGCATACATACAGATAAACACAGGTATGAAAAATAACAACTAAAATAATAAAGTGGGCACATAACAGAAACCCTTTTCAGTTCTATGAGCTCAATTGTTCCTTGATGACAATAGTTCAGAGATGTTCAACGTTGGGGCCCATATGAGTTTGGTTTCTCTTTGTCCTACCACCATGAAGAAGGAATCCAGGGCAACCCGTCTAAGTTCAGAGTCTCCATCCTGTAGCTCGCCACCCAGCCAACTCAACTGGGAATCTCTAAAACCTGGAAGTCTCTGGGATCTGAAGAGTCGATGTGGTCCAATATCCCTCTGTGGACCGGACCTCCCGTGAGTAGCGCTTCTCAAATCTCCACGTCCTCCACCTGTAGATAAGGCCAAATCAGTTCTCTCAATTACTATTCAGTAATAAAATCAATTGCTTAGGTTACAATGAAAATAAAATCAGGTAATATTTCAGTTAACCCATATTGAAATATCTAAATCTCTATTCAGTTGTACAACCGTTCTTAAATTTCTTCTCTTAGGTATCAAGAGTATATAAATCCCTTTCAGGTATCAAAAGTACATTTATATTAATAGGTAACCTTTATACAAAAAATACATTTCTAATTCACGTTTTATGGAACCTACCTTAGTAACATTAACACTATTCTTAATATAATTGCATAAATTGCATGTAAAAATCTCTCAAATTGTATTATTTTCCCATAACTTAAGCTAGTGTTGTAATCTAGAGGCATTAAGACATGTGTGCTTATTTATCCCTCCCTGTACCGGTAACAGTAGAAAGAATGCACTAAAAATTAGCCTCTTAAAGTTACTTCTCCATAAACTCCAGTTAAACAATTAAACTCACAATTTGTACGAACATTCATTCAACAAAATACCCACAGCTAGCAATAGTGTTGAAAAGCATCATTACTTTCCATAACCAATAGATAGAATCATTAGCCTTTTCACAGGCAATACACAGTACTCCGCTAGCCCTTTGTGGCTAAGTACCCTATTAGCATATGAATACAGCACCTTAGCTAACCCGTTAGCTTTGAACTATTAGCACCGTTCTCTTAATACATCCATGATTAGCACCGATTAGCATGGATGCTAGCGAACTCAAGGCCTAGTGCTAAGGAATGACTCACCATTTTAATGGAATTCACTGCCTTTAACTCCGTGACGACAGTGGATTCAGCCACAGCTCTCTTTCATTCTATTCACAACAAGGCATAGCCAGTATTAGATAGTATATAGCATAGATATATATAAAGGCTAGATGTCTTACGGTGGAGTCTCTAACGTCATCACTGGCGGCCATCTTGTCACAGGCAAGCTTTCTTGCGGGCTCTGTGGTACCTGATGGAGAAGGGTCCAGCTGCGGCTTGCGGCCGCTCACGCCACGCTCACGCCACGCCCCCGTCCGCTCACGCCACGTCCGACTTACAGCTTCATATTGCCAGTGAGTACCAGGTAAGCTACTGATAATAGTTATTTAGCCCGGCTTGTTTAAAATTAATATTAGGCTACTATCTACAGCTATTGATGTTGATGATAGCTTATAGTTAACAGGGTGTGTTAAAAGTATGCTAAAGTTAGCTGTGTCAGTGTATGCTAACGTTAGCTTAGCCTGTCAGAGTTAAGCTAACTCTGACAGTTAGTGTGTGTGTGTGTGTGTGTGTGTGTGTGTTTGAGTGAGGTACTTCAGATGATTATAGTTTTTATTAAATGAAATATGACAGAGTTTCAGAAACACTACAAAGTGACATAGTCACTTTAATGTAATTTGAGTTATTGAGAATTGGCTACATTCAAAAGTTAAAGCTTCTTTTACTAACATTGTGTTGTAGATATCATTTCTTCCTCTTCTCTTCAGTCTGTTCTGCCAGAGCACAATGATCCTCAGTTGGTACCGACCTGTGATTCACAGTACAAGTGTCCCCTTTGTGAAAAGAAGGGAGACTTGTGTAAGCTGGTCCCTCATTTACAGGGCCACAAGCCAAACACAGTTAAACATGCAGGTATTTTTTTTTGAAAAACATACAATGTGATATTAAATATCTCATGTTTTATTGAAATAACTGACTGCAAATTTTGGTATCGCCTCATAACTGTGGTGAACAGTGAATGAAATTTAAGACCTACACATTAAAGTACAGCAAAATGCAGTGTCACAATAGTAGTTGTAAAGTTAATA
Organism: Sander lucioperca; assembly: GCF_008315115.2. Lineage (NCBI taxonomy): Eukaryota > Metazoa > Chordata > Actinopteri > Perciformes > Percidae > Sander > Sander lucioperca. The sequence continues at coordinate 1,850,075 of NC_050193.1, read as the reverse complement.
AATGTATTCAAATTGAATAAAAGCAACACAGAGTAATATAATAATAGTAAAATAATAATGCGGTCTGGCATATCTGGCTTCATTATTATTGCTACATGACATTTCACAACATCATTACTGCATTGTCAGATGTATTTTAAACATCAGAAGAAACAAACACAGCTGCTGTCACCCACCTTTTTGTGTCCTCCAATAAGCTGGGACTTTGCTGTGACCCTAGAGACACCCTGAGCTATGTGTGCACCAAACGTTGTGTCAATCCATCCAGTAGATTTTGAAATATTTGGATAAGTGAAAACTTTAAGAGAGACGGGAATTCCTGAGAGAAGAACAGGTTCATCTTCTCAGACCAGAGGTCAACCCGAAGAGAGATGGTGAAAAAGATTGTTCATTGATCACCAGGGTACCAAAAACTCTAAAATACTTACATAAGGTTGTTCGGAACACAACAATTACTCTCACAAAATAAGGAGGGTTTGATGGAGAACAGATGAATAAGATGAAGAAAAACTACAAGAAGGCAAATCCCTACCCAGCCCCATTCATGTCAATCTAACATGTCCTCTCATATATATTTACATCCACATCTTCATGGTTGACTCAGTGTTCAGCACTTTTACTGCAGGAATGTTCTTGTTTCAAACCAGCGGGGGTCTTTCTGTGTTCAGCAGCATGTGTTTGCATGTGGTTGTGTTTACTTACAGTACAGTCACGATCTCTCCCATGTCCGTGTGGGTTTCCTTCCTTCCTCCCACAGTCCAGACATGTTGAACAGGTGAAACATTGAATCTAAACAGTCTGTAGCTGTGAAGCCTATCCGGCTTCACTTCTCTTCTCCTAAATAGTGTTATAGCTCATTAGTATATAAGTCAAAACATTATCACAATATAATTATATTATGTTTATTACTGTGATTTCACCAGTGCATAATCATCAGAATCAGAGGATTCGGTCCTTCCCCTTCATTTATTTATTATCTAGTTGTGCACAACATATTATCATGTGCAAAACAAGAATAGACAGGTACAGGTACGGATTTACCTACAGTATGTACCTTTGGAGCCTAATAATTACAGTAAACTAACCAATTATTATCATCTCCAGGAGCCTGGTTGACTGAAACGTTTTTACAGCAGAATGAGAATAAACCCAAAGTTATATTATTTAGTCCAAAGCATAACACCTATCTGCTTTATTTTGTCTTGTCAAGTAGTTTTAATCAGGCAGTCCTGCCTTATTTCCTGACTCTTAACAATGTTCTGTGTTTGACCTGGAGAAAGTTAACAGGCTCTGTCTATTGACTCTCTATTGATTGATATTCTTTCTAACTTCACCTTAAAAAAACACTCTTACTTGTTGGCTTTTAACTGTGCCAAACATGTTCTTCTAAGCCTTACTGTAAGTAATCTGCTGTTTGTGACATACATACCATATGTTTTGATTTTGTTTTTGAATAAAATGTTATTAGCAACAAATTATCTCATTCAAGTCAATTTTATTTATAGTATAAAATAACAAGAGTTATCTCAAGACACTTTACAGATAGAGTAGGTCTAGACCACATTCTATAATTTACAAAGACCAACAATTCCAGTAATTCCCCCAAGAGCAAGCATTTAGTGCGACAGTAGCGAGGAAAAACTCCCTTAACTAAGGCATTGTCCCCTGTTTCTTTCCCATTGCCAAATAATCCTGTTATTTCCTTCCTCCTGTCACCAATATCTTCTTCTTCCTCCACTTCTGACCCCACATCTTTAAAACAAAGTCAAATGCATACATTTCCAAGCATCTATGCAGTGGTGAGAGGGATTGAAATTATACTACGGATATAGATTTTTTTTTAAATACATATTTGAAGTTTTGTTGTTTGTATTATAAATTAGCAAATTAAAAAAAACTAATCCAATACAACATGAACTGATGATTGTTGTTTGCAGTTCAATGTATTATGTATTAGCAAATTAAAAAAACGAATCCAATACAATATGAACTGACATTCTATAGTTCCACCCCAAACTGGCTTTTATTTTGAAGGCGAAGAAAATAAGGGGCGTGGCGTGAGCGGGGGGCGTGGCGTGAGCGGCCGCAAGCCGCAGCTGGACCATGTAAGGTGAGTGATCTGCACGAACACAAATACTCTTATCTCGCTGGAATCTTGACGGATTTACAAACGGTTTGGTTTCTTACAAACGTTATTAACGTGGCTATAATTCTGGATGCTTGAACATGTTGAAATTGCAGCTTTTCTTTTCGAAAAACGACTTAATCGTGCAGCATAGTTGTGTATCACTGCTACTTGCGCAAGTTATCAAGGCTGAGACCACAATCGAGCTGTTCAATTATATAGGTTTTACTGACACCAATAACGATTTTATGATGACTAATCTTTTGTCTAAATTACAGTCTTTGTGGATGTGGTTGTAGTTATTAGCTGGCTAATAACAAGAAGCTTTGAGTGAGACCTAGTAGCAGCTAACGTTACAGTTTAGCATAGCTATGACATAATAGTATTACAAGATTGTTGTTGACCCAAGGCTTTTTAGAAGTTTGTTTACACAATCGCTGAATGTTTCTTTTGGACACCTTTTTATAACTAGTTTAGTGTAGTTGTCTTATTCTAAAGTACATACATGCATACATGATGCATACATGCACACATGCATACATACAATTACCCCAAACATATGATAATTTAGGTGTGTATTTTTGTCCTTACCGTTAATGTTGAAAGAAGGAAAAAAAGGTTGGAAATGTTGACAATAATTTATATATCTGGGTACGTTTCTCACGTTTTTAAGGTTTCCCAAAACCGGAAAGATGAGGAGGCAGTGGGAACTTGCTCTAAGAAGGGACGGTTTTGTTGCCTCTGACAGGACACTGCTCTGCAGTGAGCACTTCAGGAGTGAGGACTTTGACAGAACGGGGCAGAATGTCCGGCTTAAAGATGGTGTTGTGCCAACCATTTTCAACTTTCAGGCTCATCTTCAAAGGGTATGTGTATCATTGACCAACAATAATTCAAGGTGTATAAGATTGATATATCAATATGTGATTAAATGTCACTTTAGTTTTTGTTACTGCAAGTTATATAATGTGTTGTTTATTACAGCACATTTTAGACACTCAAAACGTCTTTACTTACGTTTATTTTAGCTGGTAGCAACAAGAAGCCCAACCACCTCTAGAAGAGCGGAAAACAACCTGCCAACGGACTTGTCTCAGGATGCACCTCAACCTGATGTTGTGAGTATTTGCATGTGGAATATCAAACAAATGAGAGCATTATATGGCTTATTATATTAAATCCTTTGTCTTGGTGGTACCCAGAAAGGTCTATGATGGTGTTAGTAGTCTAAGAGCCCAATATTATTTGAGGTGGTACTCTGTGTAAAAAGTTTGAGAACTACTGGCTATCTCACTTGCTCTGTCACTCATACACTTGAATCAATAAACATGTGTGAACATTGAAACTACACCCAGGGGTAGGCAACCTTTTCAATCAAAAGAGCCAACCCAGAGTTGGGACCAGCAAGCAGAGCTGCTGTCTGTATAAAATCCTCCTCCTCACCTATAAAAGCTCTTCACGGTCAGGCCCCTTCATATCTTTAAAGAGCTCATAGTACCCTATTACCTTTTTTTTAGAACACTACGTTCTCTGAATGCAGGGCTACTTGTGGTTCCTATAGTCTCTAAAAGTAGAACAGGAGCCAGAGCCTTCAGTTACCAAGCTCCTCTCCTGTGGAACCAGCTTCCAGTTGTGGTTTGGGAGGGAGACACCCTCTCCACATTTGAGAGTAGGCTTAAGACGTTGCTCTTTGATAAAGCTTATAGTTAGGGCTGGATCAGGTGAGTCCTGAACCATCCCTTAGTTATGCTGCTATAGGCCTAGACTATCGGGGGATTTCCCATGGTGCACTGTCTCTTCCTCTCTCTCTCTTTCTGCACTCATTCATGTCCCATTAATGCATGTTACTAACTTCACTTCTTCCCCGGAGTTCTTGTGCTTTCTCGTCTCGCAGGTTCTCATCGATCCTAGTGGAGCCTCCTGCCATGGTCCTGCTTGACTGCCATTGCCAATACTATTGTTGCTGTGCACCTGTCTGTCTGTCTGTCTGTCTGTCTCTCTCTCTCACTCTCTCTCTCTCTCTCTCTCTCTCTCTCTCACCCCAACTGGTCGAGTCAGACGACCACCCACCTAGAGCCAAATGGTCTGTCCTAGGTTTCTGCCTCTTAACAGGCAGTTTTTCCTTGCCCTTGTCTCCAAGGTCTTGCTCATGGTGGTACTGTTGATTCTCTGTAAATAATGTTATAAGGAGTTTGGTCTAGACCTGCTCTATTTGAAAAGTGTCCTGAGATAACTTTTGTTATGAATTGGCGCTATACAAATAAAATTGAATGATTGAATTGAATTGAATTTTTTGAATTTTGTATCTCTATCAACATGCAGCATTTCTTTATGTATATTTGTAAAGGGAAATCTTGTACCTATTTTTTATTGCAAATAAATGTCACTTTTATAATAGTTTAAACTTGTTTAAAATAAACATGTAATAATTCAAATTATTTTATTATATTAGTAATATACATATTATAAAAGTGTGTATATATATATATCTCATGTTGCCATTCTGTACACTGAGTTTTAGTAGCCTATATATTGATTTAACATCAATACCTTGTGCGTGTGTATATTCATTGCACCTATCTTTTCTGTTTAATGTTATTTTTTATATGGAAGTACATGAGTATAATTATTCATAAGTATGCAGTGTCATAACACATCTCTGACGTTTATAACAAACCAAACCGTTTGAAAATCGGTAGAAAATTGAGCAAGTTATGGTTATTTAAAAAGTACATGCACCATTTAAACACAGTGTTACGAGTGAGCGAGCTGACTGTGGCAAGATGGCTGCCAGGTGCGGACTTCGACCTCCATTGGCCAGCAGCGCGGACAAGACATCTAGCCTTTATATCTATGGTATATAGTACGTAGAATTGATTTAATTCACTAAATGTCGTTCTTAGCGAGTGAATAACAGCAGCCTTAGACGACCTTCCGATGCAGCGCCTAAAGGGACGTGAGGGGATGTAAATCTGGCGATCTAACGTAGCCTAGTTCATAGCTGATTGGTCAGCTCACGGACCCAAGTTCACCCATTGGCTTATTTACAAGCCCTTCAAAGTTAACAATAATGGCACCCCTATATTAGTTTGTTTTTATTTTGAGACATTCCTTTTGTTTTCCAAGTTATTAAAATGTGGTCAAAAGTAGTTGTAAGAGCTTTGGGAGAAAATAGTGGAAAATGATTTAACTTTCACTTAGCTTTGATGAGCTTGTAAACCAATGGGTGAACTTGGGTCTGTGAGCTGACCAATTCACTAGTTGCATGTGTCGGTACACGATCCGTTCTGCCTGCACGATCCGTTCTGCACATGCGCAAGATAATACTGTTTTACCGAAGATACGACCTGCACGATCTGTTCCACGCTAGCCTATGGCTAGCCTCCACTGGAAAGCTAACGTTAGTTTAGCTAACAGCTAATTCGGCTAACCGCTAGCTGACAGCTAGATTCAGTCTAAAATAACGTTAACTCAAACGTAATGGGAAAAGCAGCTACAGCTAAATTAAGACTTCACAGTAATAACAATAAAGACAAGTTTTGAGTGATTGTATTTTAAATGAGCACAAGTAAAGTAGAACTGACGTAACAGCTGTTATATATGTTAGGTGTTTGTTATATATGTCAACGTTTATTTTCAAGTTTTATTTTGAGGGTCTTTTAAAGTTATTACATGCTGTCTCAGCTAGCAGTTAGCTGAATTAGCTGTTAGCTAAACTAACGTTAGCTTGCCTGTGGAGGCTAACGGCAGACCGCTACAATCAGCTAGCGGTTAGCCGAATGAGCCGTTAGCTAAACTAACGTTAGCTTGCCTGTGGAGGCTAACGGCAGACCGCTACAATCAGCTAGCGGTTAGCCGAATTGTCGGTACACGATCCGTTCTGCCTGCACGATCCGTTCGGCACATGCGCAAGATAATACTGTTTTACGTATCCATACGACCTGCACGATCTGTTCCACGCTAGCCTATGGCTAGCCTCCACCGGGAAGCTAACGTTAGTTTAGCTAACAGCTAATTCGGCTAACCGCTAGCTGACAGCTAGATTCAGTCTAAAATAACGTTAACTCAAACGTAATGGGAAAAGCAGGCTACAGCTAAATTAAGACTTCACAGTAATAACAATAAAGACAAGTATTGAGTGATTGTATTTTAAATGAGCACAAGTAAAGTAGAACAGACGTAACAGCTGTTATATATGTTAGGTGTTTGTTATATATGTCAACGTTTATTTTCAAGTTTTATTTTGAGGGTCTTTTAAAGTTATTACATGCTGTCTCAGCTAGCAGTTAGCTGAATTAGCTGTTAGCTAAACTAACGTTAGCTTGCCTGTGGAGGCTAACGGCAGACCGCTACAATCAGCTAGCGGTTAGCCGAATGAGCCGTTAGCTAAACTAACGTTAGCTTGCCTGTGGAGGCTAACGGCAGACCGCTACAATCAGCTAGCGGTTAGCCGAATTGTCGGTACACGATCCGTTCTGCCTGCACGATCCGTTCGGCACATGCGCAAGATAATACTGTTTTACGTATCCATACGACCTGCACGATCTGTTCCACGCTAGCCTATGGCTAGCCTCCACCGGGAAGCTAACGTTAGTTTAGCTAACAGCTAATTCGGCTAACCGCTAGCTGACAGCTAGATTCAGTCTAAAATAACGTTAACTCAAACGTAATGGGAAAAGCAGGCTACAGCTAAATTAAGACTTCACAGTAATAACAATAAAGACAAGTATTGAGTGATTGTATTTTAAATGAGCACAAGTAAAGTAGAACAGACGTAACAGCTGTTATATATGTTAGGTGTTTGTTATATATGTCAACGTTTATTTTCAAGTTTTATTTTGAGGGTCTTTTAAAGTTATTACATGCTGTCTCAGCTAGCAGTTAGCCGAATTAGCTGTTAGCTAAACTAACGTTAGCTTGGCTGTCGACCGGAAGCGTGGAACAGATCGTGCAGTGTCGTAAATCCTCGTACAACCGCGCATGCGCGAACATTTTGCGCATGTGCAGAACGGATCGTGCAGGCAGAACGGATCGTGTACCGACAGCATGAATAGAATGTTGCCGACATCCGGTTTGCTTCCAGTAAGCCGTCCCACTTCCGCTCGCCTCATTCCTGAGTCATCCTGACCTGAAGATGGCGTTGTTTTATACAAGAAGCCTGCAAGATCTACCTAAATTTACCATCAGTGATTTGCACTGGATTACTAACTCCTTTGCATCTGCTCCCAGGAGTAAGAGAGAGAAGGGGTTCAAAATGTACATTTCTTAGTTCATTGACAACTATGAAGGTACGTGTTTTTTTTACTGTGTCATATCTTCGGTGACAGCTGAACTAGGTCGGGTTAGCAGTAGCTTGATGTTACTAACTAACTAAATCATCTATGGGAATTACAGGTTTTCCTCTAGGGTTGGCCATATCTCACATGATTATAGTAGATAGTTTTATCCTGTGACTTTCGTTTACATTTACACCCCTTTTTAGTCAGATTGAAAGTCAATCCGTTCACAAGATCCTAACGTAACTAATTTCCTGCTTGATTGGAATAGCGTATCAAATAGATGTGTACATAAACACACTACCTCTATCAATCGATTAAAGAAATGGATGTTTGATCGGACCCCATCATAATTGGGTTAAAAGTGAAAAGGTGTCATGTAAACGGGGCTATTCTGTTAAAAATTGCCATATCACTTTTGAGTGATTGTACCATGTAATTATTCCTAAACGATCTTGATGTCACTTAAATGATAATAAATGTGATGTTATCCCTAACTCAGTGTCAAACAAAGTGTCAGGCACAGGGCGAGTCAGTGTGCAAGCTATGTGCCACAGGTCCCTGAGGAAAAAGGAGAGACCTCACAACTTGAGAGTAGGATATAGTTCACATCACATTATACTACACTGGCTTAGATGAAGGTTAGTTATGCGTGAGTAGTAACCTTTTCTTGCTGTTTTCTTCCTAGATTGTCCTTGAAGACTCCTCCCCAGTGCAGCTGTATGAGACGGTGTGCTCGTGTGCTGCTGGCAAGGCACTTTGCAACCATACCGTGGCTCTCCTTTTTCAGACAGCGACCTACTCTCAGCTCCGCCTCCTTGCTGTACCCCCAGTCCTTAGCTGCACCGAGACAGAGCAACGCTGGCACAAGCCAAGGACTATGGTAATTTTCAGAGCATTATTAATATCAGTAGCCACATGTGCCAGGTGTAGTCCAGACAAAGTAACTAATTTTAGAGCCAAAAATAGAACTAATTGTAAAAGTTTTTTTTTCAGCATAGATCATTTCTATAAGGTGTCCAGAACAACATACTAAAAGTCCTAAGAAATCGTAGTTGAGGAAATAAGTTTAATTATCATCAATCCATAAAAAATTAAGCCTATTTGGGTGTATTTTGGGCATGTTCGATTAGTGTATAGCTTATTAGCATATTAAAATTCATTTTCAAAGAAACTTGTAATACAAAAAAATGTACATTTCATGGGTACTTTCATTGTGTAAAGTTTCATTTTTGATAGGAGTAAAGGAAATAAATAGCCCCATTGGGGTGTATTCTTAGGACTTTTAGTATGTTGTTCTAGAACCTCATAGAAATGATCTAAGCTGCAAAAAAATCTTTTACAATTTGTCTGTCGTAAAACGCTACTTTGCCTGGACTATTTGTCTGTGCACAAAGATAACATTTTCCACATGTTACATTTAACCACCTCTGAGATGCCATTTCTTTTTACTTTTATCATTGATTGATAGGGTGTAAAACCAGGCCGGGTCAGTGATATGGTTGTGATGTCTGCCAAGCCCAAACAAAGGACAGTTGCCAGTGGTGTCAGGTAGGTTATGGTCTTAATTAAAAAAATAATCATGAAAATGTGGTCACACAGATATGTATAGGTACATGTTTACTAATTTGAATTGTGATATAAAATTCTACATAGGAGCACTCTCTACAAGGCGATGCGGGGGGATATGCCTGATCCTGATGTTTTGAAAGTGACAGAAGCATATGAAGGCTTTTCACCTGACATAGCACCCCTTATTACCACCATGTCCATCAGTGCTGGTGTCCCGCTGGTCGAGTCAGCTTTGGGAAAAGTTCAGGAGGGCAGCCTGATCTCTTACCAGCAGCCAGTGCCAGCGAGCCGCATCCCCTCTGCCTTTGGATGGCTACAGATTGGAGCCCACTTGTTGCCAGTTTGTATGCAGTCTCCACCAGCAACTGCATCTGCAATCTATACTGACCAACTTGGAAATGGCAAGGGCAATAGAAGTGGCAACAAGGGACCAGAGTATGTCTGTGGAGTGGCATCGGGTCAGAAAGATGAGATTAACATCTTCTCACTTTAGGGAGGTTTGTCATGTTCGTGGTCAGACATCAGCAGAACATCTCGCTGAAAGACTGCTCAGGGGTGTGGCCCAAACATCGGTCATGAAAAGAGGTCTGGCATTAGAGCCACAGGCCATTCAAGAGTACTGTAAAGTTTAGAACAACAGCTACTGGCCTTGTGGCTTCGTCATACACCCTGATGCCCCCTGGTTAGGGTCTTCTCCCGATGGTGTTGTTTTTGACCCCACAGACAACCCACCCTTTGGCCTGTTGGAGGTCCAATGCCCCAATGTTAAGAGTTACGTTGACTGCAAATACCTGAAGCTCCACAATGACTCCATGAAGCTAAAAAAGCAACACAGCTACTACTGGCAGGTCCAAGGGCAACTCCTGCTGACAGGTATGGACTGGTGTGACTTTGTTGTTTTTGCAGAGGAGGACATGGTCATTCAAAGGATCTACAGGGACCCAGAGGTGGCTGCAGTCATCAGGGAGAAGGGGGATTTTTTCTTTTTCTACTTTTACTTATCATGTTCCATGAAAACTTGAATCACCCCATTCTCCCTAGATACGTGTTTGTGTAAAATTGAATCTCAGTAGTTATCATTACAATGTACACATGCACGTGTCTGTAAATAGTTTCATGTTTATGTACTGTATATAGTTGCCATTACAAACCTATACAAGGTGCCATTTGTAAAAATATCTGATGTATTTGTGGCCCAGCCACTGTATAAGAGGCAATAAAATTCAAGGTAAACATCAAGTAAACTTCTGATAATTTACTGAAAGGTACTGTATATCACAGGTTACAAAACAGTACAATTACAGTATTTTTTTTTCAATGTGCAAAACTCTAACCACAGTCTGCACTACCAACAGTCACCTGAGCTCCACAGTTCACATGTCCTGCAAAACTCATTCCTAACAACAGAACTCTTAACACGTCTCAAAACACACAGAACTATCCTCACTGAGATAACACACACAAAACACACACACACACACACACACACACACACACACACTGCCATTGAGAACACAGAGTAAAAACACAAGCATTAAACACCAATACAGAAATTACAAACTTTTCATCTTTACGTTTTGAATAATTTAAGTGAAAATTACACTAATCAATATTTGCTATAAGAAAAGAGTGAAATTATTTTCTCAAATCGTGTTTGAATTAAACCATGGAAATCTCTCTGGAAACAACCTGAGCCGTCCTGCAAAGCCCTGAAATGTACCAGGCAAAAACCTCCGAAGTTGGATTAAATTATTACACCTCTGCATTTTTGATATCTTCTGTAATGAGAGACAGACCATTGCAAATAGAGTGTATGTAAGGAAGGATGTGTACGTTTCCACAGGGTTGACATGCTACAGCAGGTGGATTTAACCCCATGGCAAGAAATAAGAACGACTGTAAAACTATAAAACACATTAATCGCAGTGCAGAATAGGGCCACCAACTCCTGAGAAATACACTACCGGTCAAAAGTTTGGGGTCACTTAGAAATGTCCATTCCACTCCATTATAAACAGAATACCAGCTGAGATCAGTTGCTTTGTTTTTTTCACCAGAGCAGCAGTTTTCAGATTACATTGTGTTTACATAATTGCAAAAGGGTTCTCCGATGTTTTCTCAGTTATCCTTTTAAAATAATATCAGATTAGCAAACAGAATATGCCTTTGGAACATTGGATGAATGGTTGCTGATAATGGGTAATGTAGATATTGCATTAAAGATCAGCCACTTCTTTCTACAACAGTCAAGAACCCTTTTGCAATTATGTAAGCACATAATGTAATCTGAAAACATTTTTGTCTGTAGTAATTTACGTAATTACTGGAAATGTTACAAACTAAAAAGGTACGTAATAGTCCAGAAGTTTTACAATTTCTTTTATCAACAAATTGGATGTCTTCTCTTTCCATGAAGAGAAAAGTCCAAACAGGTGCCAGTCTGGTATTGAATACAGACTTATCACTGTTGGGTTGCCCATGCCTTGACAAGGGGCCCATACTGGTAATTTACCAAGAGGCAAGCAACTGAAAACAGCTGGTCAATAGACCCAGAGATGGACAGAGGTATGACCTTTTCAAACAGTTTGTTCACCCTCCTGATGCACCTCTCAACGTGGACTCTGAGGCGGGCAATGGACTGAGTGTGCTGGACATCCTCTTTGGCCATCTGGGTGTTCTTTACCAGGAAGGCAGGTCGATAAACCTTTCCAGCGACAAGGTTGTCCACTAGAAAGCCTTTGTCCACCATAATGGCCATTTCTGGTGTGAGGCATTTGGTTATACCAGACAATTTGAAGATTTCCCTGTCACTCATTGAGCCTGCATACAGCGGGGAAACAAAGGTGATGGGACCATGGGGAGCGATGCCAATCATAGCTTTGAAGGTAGTATGAGATTTATATGAAGAATAAACCTCGCTATGCAGAAGGAGAGAGGAGGGGGTCTGGCAACATATCTCTGTGCAGTCCAGGATCACTTGTGTGTCAGGAAATGCAGCAAATTCTGGTGGGAGGTGTGCTTTGACATCCTCTGGTGGTATCCACAGGCGAATGGAGCCCAGCAGGTGATACAGAAAGTGAGTCCATGATGTGATAATCCTGCTGACGGTGGTCCGGTGAATTGAGAAACGATTGGCCAGATCCCTCAGAGGCAGGCCCACAGAAAGATACATCAGAAATAGCAGCAATTCATCGACGAGTAGCAGTTTTGTAGCTCGGTGTGGGATACCTGAGGCAGCATTGGCTGAGGAGATTCTGACAAATTTTGTGTTTGCAGCTGGCTCCACTTGTTTCCAAAAGGCCAGGAAAGATTTGTACGATGCAAATCTGAAATAACAACAAGACCTTAACACATTTGGTTTATAATATACAATGATAATAAACAGAAATTAACATTAACAGATCTGTGGAGATTTGATAGTTAGGATTGCTATCGGATAGGCTGCAAAGACACACACACACACACACACACACACACACGTATTTGTGAGAAGTGGCGTTGTCCTGAGTTGAAAGCCTACTTTACGGCTTTATTGTCGAGTTAATAGGCGTGTGTGTTTGTGTCGGCTGCTGTCCAAGGTTCTGAAATGTAAACATTTTTTGACTACATTTTTAAAGGGCATGCGCCCGTGAGCACCCACGAAGGAAAACCTAAATCGGCGCATATACACACACACACACACACAATCAGTATAATAAACAGTATAGTAAACAAACCTTGTATAAAAGCGAATATCCTCGTCGGATCCGGCGATGCGTTGGAGTCCAAAAGTTGACCGCAGCTGCAGAGACTCCAGCTGGTGTTGGAGCTGCTCAATCTTCTCCCTGAGTTTCTCGTTTTCCCTGGTCAGCTCATAAACTACCACGGAGGTGTTGGGAGTGACACAGCAGTCGTGGTCGGTAACGGTGACTTCCATAGGCTGAACGCTGTCCTCTTCTTCAGTCGTGTCCGCCGGCAGTAACTCTGGGGTCGGAGGTCTCGGATGACGTTGCCAGACATTGAGCCTGGGTGTCGGAATAGAAAATTTGTTCCAGGCGAACAGACATGGTACTGCGCCCTTCTTCAAATGTCGCGGTCCCACAAAATCCCCAGGTAAAAAATGAACACTGCACACTCGAGTACCGTCAGTTGGGGAGAAGTCCTCCCGTCGAATCTTTGCTGTCCACACAGACTTCACCTCTTCATCCACAGGGAAACGATGAAAACTCAGGATTGAGTTATACCTCGATGAATTGGTACACAGCAGTACACAGCAGTGAAGAGAAGTCTTCTTTTCTTGGTGCTGAAGTTTTAAACGCTTACCGGCTTTATTACCAAAAAGACTCATGTTTGTTTACAGTACGCTGGACCACGGTTGTCAGGTAAGCTAGAGGGCGCTAACGACGAAAGCAGTGACCGGAAGTGGTCTAGCTCACCGCAGACAACCCGGAAATTCTAATTCCATTGTTGTGCACCTAGCGAATCAGCTATCAACTAGGCTACGTTAGATCGCTAGATTTAGGTCTCCTCACGTCCCTTTTGGCGCTACATCGGAACGTAAGCGGCTGTTATTCACTTGGTAAGAAAAAAAGAACAACATTTAATGAATTAAATCAATTCTACATACTATATACTATCTAATACTGGCTATGCCTTGTTGTGAATAGAATGAAAGAGAGCTGTGGCTGAATCCACTGTCGTCACGGAGTTAAAGGCAGTGAATTCCATTAAAATGGTGAGTCATTCCTTAGCACTAGGCCTTGAGTTCGCTAGCATCCATGCTAATCGGTGCTAATCATGGATGTATTAAGAGAACGGTGCTAATAGTTCAAAGCTAACGGGTTAGCTAAGGTGCTGTATTCATATGCTAATAGGGTAATTAACCACAAAGTGCTAGCGGAGTACTGTGTATTGCCTGTGAAAAGGCTAATTAACTGGAGTTTATGGAGAAGTAACTTTAAGAGGCTAATTTTTAGTGCATTCTTTCTACTGTTACCGGTGCAGGGAGGGATAGATAAGCACACATGTCTTAATGCCTCTAGATTACAACACTAGCTTAAGTTATGGGAAAATAATACAATTTGAGAGATTTTTACATGCAATTTATGCAATTATATTAAGAATAGTGTTAATGTTACTAAGGTAGGTTCCATAAAACGTGAATTAGAAATGTATTTTTTGTATAAAGGTTACCTATTAATATAAGTGTACTTTTGATACCTGAAAGGGATTTATATACTTTTGATACCTAAGAGAAGAAATTTAAGAACGGTTGTACAACTGAATAGAGATTTAGATATTTCAATATGGGTTAACTGAAATATTACCTGATTTTATTTTCATTGTAACCTAAGCAATTGATTTTATTACTGAATAGTAATTGAGAGAACTGATTTGGCCTTATCTACAGGTGGAGGACGTGGAGATTTGAGAAGCGCTACTCACGGGAGGTCCGGTCCACAGAGGGATGTTGGACCACATCGACTCTTCAGATCCCAGAGACTTCCAGGTTTTAGAGATTCCCAGTTGAGTTGGCTGGGTGGCGAGCTACAGGATGGAGACTCTGAACTTAGACGGGTTGCCCTGGATTCCTTCTTCATGGTGGTAGGACAAAGAGAAACCAAACTCATATGGGCCCCAACGTTGAACATCTCTGAACTATTGTCATCAAGGAACAATTGAGCTCATAGAACTGAAAAGGGTTTCTGTTATGTGCCCACTTTATTATTTTAGTTGTTATTTTTCATACCTGTGTTTATCTGTATGTATGCCATATTTCTGTGTATATTAATACACTTCTCAAACTGTATCCTGGTTTCCTAGTCTCTTTATTGATGTTCAATTCTCTGGCTCTTACCAATCTAGTTTTCTTCTGGTTCTGGTCCAAATTCACACTGATATCAACTACATAACACTACTACGAGCTATTTTATAAATGTACATTCTTACTACATTGTAATAGGGGTTACAAATACTTGTTTTACTTGTGTTTCTGTTGTATCTGCTAGCCTTTGCAACTTATTCATAAATGCTTTGTAAAGCATAGTAAGTCCTCACTTTAGATGGGCTCATGCCATGTATTCAACTAATCAGTAGTAACTCATGAGTTAATCATGAATTGATGTTTTGGTAAGTGCTTGTTAAAGATGCATTAACACACTAACTATCCGTAGGCATATTTCTGAAGGCGTGTCCAAATAGAACAATACATGTGTGTCCAGGTTCTGGTAGCCTTTGCAACTCACTTATAAATGATTTGTAAAGCATAGAAAGTACTCACTTTAGATGGGCTCACACAATATACTTAACTAACCAGCAGTAACTCCTGAATTAGTCATGGATTAGATTATTGGTAAGTATTTGCAACAGATGTGTTAACACCCCAGCTAGTAGTTTAGGCCTTTTTCTAAATCATAACATTTTATTTAAGACATGAACAAATGTAGTTGTAGATGGTCTGTTAATCATTAACTTGCTAGTTTTAAACGACCTTTTACGTTCCTGAGTACCTAGTTGATAATGGTAAAATTACTTCATTTACAAATGGTTAATGCATCATTTAGGAATTACTAAAAAATAAACTGATAAACATTTTACATGGGCTTACTCACTATGGCCCAACCATTTACTAACTATTTACAAATGCTGTACTGATTAGAATGAATGTAGGAACTATGATTTACAAATGATAAACAAATAAATTACTAATAGTTTGTAGATAGTTTATAAAGGGAAAAATATTTAATTCACCAATGGTTTTTGCAATGCTTATTAAGTGTCAGACTTCTATTCATAAACATCATTATTGAGAGCTTTATTTACTATGAACAAACCATTTATGAGTGTGTATACAAATGCTTTATTTATGAGAATTAGCATAGGAGCAATGCTTTACAAATGATGAACAAAGCATTTAGCAATAGTTAGCAACTTGTTTTATAATGGGAAAATTATTTCATTTATAAATGGTTGTTTCATTATTTATTAAGTATAAATCATGTACTTACAAACATATTTTTCAAGATAGGCCTATTTACTATGAACAAACCATTTATAACTATGTGAACAAATGCTTTACTGATGATGAATTATGTAAGAACAATAAATTAATAATGATGAACAAACAATTAACTAATAGGCTTGTTTACGATGAACAAACCATTTATAACTGTGTGAACAAATACTTTACTCATGATGAACTATGTATGAACAATTAATAAGTAATAATGAACAAACCATTAACTAATAGTTAACTAATGCTTAACAAATAATGACTTATGGATAGTTATTATAAAGTGCTACCAAAAGGTGCAGTTACCTCCCATCCTGTAGTTACAACTGATAAACACACCATTTTCTAAATATCTGCTAACGTTACGCATATAGCTACAGTAACGGCATATAAAAAGAGATGAAAATGCCAACGGACATTAAACTTTACGAACATAAATGGCAAAAGACAACCTAGCTAGCTAGCTAACAGCCTAATGTTAAATGATAGGTTCAGTTAGCTAACGTTAGCTCGGGTTGTATCTACCTAATTACGATAGCAATTTGTACTAGCAGCATTAAAGAGTTAAAGGAGAACTCCGGGCAATTTTTACATTAATCTTGATCGCTATAAGTATGTGAGTACTGTCAATAGCAAAAAAACAAGCCAAATCTGTGCTAGCTAACTGGAGCTGCTGCAGATAATGCTGAGAGCTCCCACTTACTTAGCTAAAACGGCGGTTTTGGGGGCATATCATAAAGAGTGCCTTTGTGCCTCTTAACAGACACAAAATGCAATTAAAATGTCTATGCAACATGAACAGGGCCCTTACATGACAACAAGATACGTTTTCAACTCAGACATTGTTTAAATTCACCTACCCTGTTAGCTGCGAGCTGCTCTTTCTCAACATAGACAATCATTTTCTCAATCATTTTCTCTTTTTATTGCACTATTTGCACATAACACTGTACATTTCATATTTTATTTATTATTACTGTATATTTGTTTTTATTATATATGTTAAAAGTCTGGATAATATATGTCGTTTGTATATGTTGTTTGTATACCTGGAGTGGTAACAAAAATTATTTCCCCCTGGGATTATTAAAGTATTTCTGATTCTGATTCTGTCTTGGATGAGTGAGTGTTCAGCCAGGCTTCGGTAATAATCATCAAGCAGCAGTTCCCTGTGTATTTGTAGCATATATATCCATTTTGTGTGCGATCCATCTGTCGTTGGTGAATAGTAGTCTCTGCAGTGGCGAACTGTGTGTTAGTTGCCTTAGCTGATCGTATCAGTGACTATGTAACTACATGGAAACGGGCCACATGATGCCTGTTTCTTGTAAAGTAACAGCGTTACAGAAGGCTGACTGTAGTCTTGCGCTGAAGTCCTGCAGTAATTCAGTTGTAGCAGGAAAAGGTAAACAGCAGTGTGCAAATCGGAGCGTGGTGTGAGACGAGTGAAGAGCGGAGGTGTTCACAAGGGAAGACGCTTGGAGTAACCTATGGAGCTACAGCCAGCCTTCAGTAACGCTATTAATGTACAAGAAACAGGCATCATTTGGCCCGTTTCCATGTAGTTACATAGTCACTGATATGATCATAACCACTACAGTGCTCAATTACCTATTTTTGAGGGGGAAATAAACTTTTTTCGCCGCAAAAATCTTGCCGCGAAAGCATGAACTGTCCTCTGGAGGACATCCACCAGACCAGCGGGCGCCCGTGGATTGTTGTCGGCCGCGGCAGGTGAGGAAGGCGGGGAGGAAGTAGAAGGATGCTGGTCGGCCCTGCTAGCCTGGCTAAGGCAACTAACACACAGTTCACCACTGCAGAGACTACTATTCACCAACGCCAGATGGATCGCACACAAAATGGATATATATGCTACAAATACACAGGGAACTGCTGCTTGATGATTATTACCGAAGCCTGGCTGAACACTCACTCCTCCCAGACGGCAGCTAGCAGCTAACAGGGTAGGTGAATTTAAGCAATGTCGGAGTTGAAAACGCATCTTGTTGTCATGTAAGACATTTTAATTGCATTTTGTGTCTGTTAAGAGGCACAAAGGCACTCTTTATGATATGCCCCCAAAACTGCTGTTCTAGCTAAGTGGGAGCTCTCAGCATTAGCCGCAGCAGCTCCAGTTAGCTAGCACCGATTCGGCTCGTTTTTTTTGCTATCGACAGTACTCACATACTTATAGAGATCAAGATTAACGTAAAAATTGTGAGTTCTCCTTGATGTAGAATGCAGTCTGTTAAGATCGCTGCGAAGTATAACCATAGACTGTATATAAGAATGGACCAACAGATCCCGTTGCTCTGGACGGAGACCAGTGAAGGCCGTTAGAAGCACTTTTCCGGTGAGCACTGAGCGCAGCCTCCAACTGAGAGAGACGACGTAGATGTGACGTGAGCAACGTGTCTGAAAGTTGGAAGTCTTCTGGTAGCTGTGCCAAGAGAAATCTCAATCATTCCCAATCTAGCAGAGACGGAGAGCGTAGGTATATGTAAGGAGATAACATAGACACAGGCTAATTATTGATCACTAAAATGATAGTTAACATTAGTAATTAAACTTAAACAGCTAATGGAAGTCTAAACTGCCTGAGAGCTTCTCCTGTACTATACGGTAATTCCTCTACTATGAGACAGTAAGTCTCGTGGTTATGACCCAATCGTTAGCCTATTTTTATAAAAACGTCTGCTACGGAGCCATAACGTGAGCTACAAGGTAATGGAGCCTTTTATACATTCTCGTGTTTCTTTAGAAATAAACAATGGACAAATAAAGTCTTTAAACGCTTCAGATGTAAAGTTATTCTCTGTCAAAATGAATGGCAGTCAATGGAATGCTAACGGGGGGTGATCGCTTTGTAGCATTAAAATGGCGCCATAGAAGGTTTGCGGTCCGAGGAGAGGCTTACCCCCTTGAGTATAACACACCGTTGCCATGAAGGGCATTGCTATGGACGCAATTCTGTTCACTCAGGCAATATAATCGCTACACACAGCCTACGACGTAGCTACGGCGGCAGTTCGACGCAAGGCGTTTGTGCAAAACTGTGGAAAAACTGCAGAAAATGTGTGGGTGTTGAACCCTCTCACCGGGAAAAGTGTGGGTGTTAAAACACCCACATCCCCCACGGGTGTGACGCCCCTGCGATTGGCCACACCTTCTGACAGATGGAGCTGTAGACACAGAGGTTTACCATGTAAGGACAACTCTCTAACACACCGCTGATAAATAAATGAGTCAATCAGAACTAGAACCAAAAATATGGGAAGTCTTTAAATAAAAACTAACTGTAGAGTCCTTTTTTCATGATCCACATCCTGTCCCTCGGACAAATGTGCTGTATAATATAGATCTGATGTTACAGTTTTTTCCAACTGCTTACACACGTTTTCAAAACTATGTCTCCTTTTTTCAAAACTCTACACACAATTCCCAATACTGCACACACAAAATGCCTCACATCTCCTTCAAAATCAAACACTGCATTCAAAATACCATAAATACATCTCAAAATCAAGCATTTGCATCAAACGGTAAACACTTTTTTCATAATAGTACATTTTTGGATATACCATGTACACACTGTTGTTCTAAATCTAAAGCTCTTTGGTCTTTCATAGGCCTATATCTCCATTTACAATGTTATAAAGGGAAAGTAATCTGCTGAGAGGGGTTGAAAAGTGCACTGTAAAAACAATATAATGTTACAGTAAAACAGAAAATATTGATGGGCAAAACATCACGTTAGTAAGAGTAGCACAGTGTTGTATACACAAACAAAGTCTGATTGATTAGTAATGCTGAAATAGTCATTAGATAGTTGCATGCAGTATGGACGCCACTGTAAAGCTACTCAAGATGGGCTTCTCTCATTGGTCAATCCGTGGTTGATCACATGATGAATAAGTGTGGCCCTGATCTCATCAGAGATGGCTCTCCTTCTTCCTCTTCTTCCCTCCTCCTCCTCCTCGTTGTCGTCCCCTGTCTCTCCCTCTTCCTCACCCTCCTCCTCCTCATTGTCGTCCCCTGTCTCTCCCTCCTCCTCCTCGTTGTCGTCCCCTGTCACTCCCTCCTCCTCCTCCTCCTCGTTGTTGTCCGCTGTCTCTCCCTCCTCCTCCTCCTCCTCCTCGTTGTCGTCCCCTGTCTCTCCCTCCTCCTCCTCCTCGTTGTCGTCCCCTGTCTCTCTCTCCTCCTCCTCCTCCTCCTCGTTGTCGTCCCCTGTCTCTCCCTCCTCCTCCTCCTCCTCCTCCTCGTTGTCGTCCCCTGTCTCTCCCTCCTCCTCCTCCTCGTTGTCGTCCCCTGTCTCTCCCTCCTCCTCCTCCTCCTCCTCCTCGTTGTCGTCCCCTGTCTCTCCCTCCTCCTCCTCCTCCTCCTCCTCGTTGTCGTCCCCTGTCTCTCCCTCCTCCTCCTCCTCCTCCTCCTCCTCCTCCTCCTCGTTGTTGTCCCCTGTCACTCCCTCCTCCTCCTCCTCCTCCTCGTTGTCGTCCCCTGTCTCTCCCTCCTCCTCCTCCTCCTCGTTGTCGTCCCCTGTCACTCCCTCCTCCTCCTCCTCCTCCTCCTCCTCCTCGTTGTCATCCCCTGTCTCTCCCTCCTCCTCCTCCTCCTCCTCCTCCTCCTCCTCCTCGTTGTCATCCCCTGTCTCTCCCTCCTCCTCCTCCTCCTCCTCCTCCTCCTCCTCGTTGTCGTCCCCTGTCTTTCCCTCCTCCTCCTCCTCCTCCTCCTCCTCCTCGTTGTCGTCCCCTGTCTCTCCCTCCTCCTCCTCCTCCTCCTCGTTGTCGTCCCCTGTCTCTCCCTCCTCCTCCTCCTCCTCCTCCTCCTCGTTGTCGTCCCCTGTCACTCCCTCCTCCTCCTCCTCCTCCTCCTCCTCCTCCTCCTCCTCCTCCTCCTCCTCCTCGTTGTCGTCCCCTGTCACTCCCTCCTCCTCCTCCTCCTCCTCCTCCTCCTCCTCCTCCTCCTCCTCGTTGTCGTCCCCTGTCTCTCCCTCCTCCTCCTCCTCCTCCTCGTTGTCGTCCCCTGTCACTCCCTCCTCCTCCTCCTCCTCCTCGTTGTCGTCCCCTGTCACTCCCTCCTCCTCCTCCTCCTCCTCCTCCTCCTCCTCCTCCTCGTTGTCATCCCCTGTCTCTCCCTCCTCCTCCTCCTCCTCCTCCTCCTCCTCGTTGTCGTCCCCTGTCTTTCCCTCCTCCTCCTCCTCCTCCTCCTCGTTGTTGTCCCCTGTCACTCCCTCCTCCTCCTCCTCCTCCTCGTTGTCGTCCCCTGTCTCTCCCTCCTCCTCCTCCTCCTCGTTGTCGTCCCCTGTCACTCCCTCCTCCTCCTCCTCCTCCTCCTCCTCCTCGTTGTCATCCCCTGTCTCTCCCTCCTCCTCCTCCTCCTCCTCCTCCTCCTCGTTGTCATCCCCTGTCTCTCCCTCCTCCTCCTCCTCCTCCTCCTCCTCCTCGTTGTCGTCCCCTGTCTTTCCCTCCTCCTCCTCCTCCTCCTCCTCGTTGTCGTCCCCTGTCTCTCCCTCCTCCTCCTCCTCCTCCTCGTTGTCGTCCCCTGTCTCTCCCTCCTCCTCCTCCTCCTCCTCCTCCTCGTTGTCGTCCCCTGTCACTCCCTCCTCCTCCTCCTCCTCCTCCTCCTCCTCCTCCTCCTCGTTGTCGTCCCCTGTCACTCCCTCCTCCTCCTCCTCCTCCTCCTCCTCCTCCTCCTCCTCCTCGTTGTCGTCCCCTGTCACTCCCTCCTCCTCCTCCTCCTCCTCCTCCTCCTCGTTGTCGTCCCCTGTCTCTCCCTCCTCCTCCTCCTCCTCCTCGTTGTCGTCCCCTGTCTCTCCCTCCTCCTCCTCCTCGTTGTCGTCCCCTGTCACTCCCTCCTCCTCCTCCTCCTCCTCCTCCTCCTCGTTGTCGTCCCCTGTCACTCCCTCCTCCTCCTCCTCCTCCTCCTCCTCCTCGTTGTCGTCCCCTGTCACTCCCTCCTCCTCCTCCTCCTCCTCCTCGTTGTCGTCCCCTGTCTCTCCCTCCTCCTCCTCCTCGTTGTCGTCCCCTGTCTCTCCCTCCTCCTCCTCCTCCTCCTCCTCCTCGTTGTCGTCCCCTGTCTCTCCCTCTTCCTCACCCTCCTCCTCCTCATTGTCGTCCCCTGTCTCTCCCTCCTCCTCCTCCTCCTCCTCGTTGTCGTCCCCTATCTCTCCCTCCTCCTCCTCCTCCTCCTCCTCCTCGTTGTCGTCCCCTGTCTCTCTCTCCTCCTCCTCCTCCTCCTCGTTGTCGTCCCCTGTCTCTCCCTCCTCCTCCTCCTCCTCCTCCTCGTTGTCGTCCCCTGTCTCTCCCTCCTCCTCCTCCTCGTTGTCGTCCCCTGTCTCTCCCTCCTCCTCCTCCTCCTCCTCCTCGTTGTCGTCCCCTGTCTCTCCCTCCTCCTCCTCCTCCTCCTCCTCGTTGTCGTCCCCTGTCTCTCCCTCCTCCTCCTCCTCCTCCTCCTCGTTGTCGTCCCCTGTCTCTCCCTCCTCCTCCTCCTCCTCCTCCTCCTCCTCCTCCTCGTTGTCGTCCCCTGTCTCTCCCTCCTCCTCCTCCTCCTCCTCCTCCTCGTTGTTGTCCCCTGTCTCTCCCTCCTCCTCCTCCTCCTCGTTGTCGTCCCCTGTCTCTCCCTCCTCCTCCTCCTCCTCCTCCTCGTTGTCGTCCCCTTTCTCTCCCTCCTCCTCCTCCTCGTTGTCGTCCCCTGTCTCTCCCTCCTCCTCCTCCTCCTCCTCCTCGTTGTCGTCCCCTGTCTCTCCCTCCTCCTCCTCCTCGTTGTCGTCCCCTGTCTCTCCCTCCTCCTCCTCCTCCTCCTCCTCCTCCTCCTCCTCCTCCTCGTTGTCGTCCCCTGTCTCTCCCTCCTCCTCCTCCTCCTCCTCCTCGTTGTTGTCCCCTGTCACTCCCTCCTCCTCCTCCTCCTCCTCCTCCTCGTTGTCGTCCCCTGTCTCTCCCTCCTCCTCCTCCTCGTTGTCGTCCCCTGTCACTCCCTCCTCCTCCTCCTCCTCCTCCTCCTCCTCCTCCTCCTCCTCCTCCTCGTTGTCGTCCCCTGTCACTCCCTCCTCCTCCTCCTCCTCCTCCTCCTCCTCGTTGTCGTCCCCTGTCTCTCCCTCCTCCTCCTCCTCCTCCTCCTCGTTGTCGTCCCCTGTCTCTCCCTCCTCCTCCTCCTCGTTGTCGTCCCCTGTCTCTCCCTCCTCCTCCTCCTCCTCCTCCTCGTTGTCGTCCCCTGTCTCTCCCTCCTCCTCCTCCTCCTCCTCCTCCTCCTCCTCCTCATTGTCGTCCCCTGTCACTCCCTCCTCCTCCTCCTCCTCCTCCTCCTCGTTGTCGTCCCCTGTCTCTCCCTCCTCCTCCTCCTCCTCCTCCTCGTTGTCGTCCCCCGTCTCTCCCTCCTCCTCCTCCTCGTTGTCGTCCCCTGTCTCTCCCTCCTCCTCCTCCTCCTCGTTGTCGTCCCCTGTCACTCCCTCCTCCTCCTCCTCCTCCTCCTCCTCGTTGTCGTCCCCTGTCACTCCCTCCTCCTCCTCCTCCTCCTCCTCCTCCTCCTCCTCCTCCTCGTTGTCGTCCCCTGTCTCTCCCTCCTCCTCCTCCTCGTTGTCGTCCCCTGTCACTCCCTCCTCCTCCTCCTCCTCGTTGTTGTCCCCTGTCTCTCCCTCCTCCTCCTCCTCCTCCTCCTCCTCCTCCTCCTCCTCCTCGTTGTTGTCCCCTGTCACTCCCTCCTCCTCCTCCTCCTCCTCCTCCTCGTTGTTGTCCCCTGTCTCTCCCTCCTCCTCCTCCTCCTCCTCCTCCTCCTCCTCCTCCTCGTTGTTGTCCCCTGTCACTCCCTCCTCCTCCTCCTCCTCCTCCTCGTTGTTGTCCCCTGTCTCTCCCTCCTCCTCCTCCTCCTCCTCCTCCTCCTCGTTGTTGTCCCCTGTCACTCCCTCCTCCTCCTCCTCCTCCTCCTCGTTGTTGTCCCCTGTCACTCCCTCCTCCTCCTCCTCCTCCTCCTCGTTGTTGTCCCCTGTCACTCCCTCCTCCTCCTCCTCCTCCTCCTCGTTGTTGTCCCCTGTCACTCCCTCCTCCTCCTCCTCCTCCTCCTCGTTGTTGTCCCCTGTCTCTCCCTCCTCCTCCTCCTCCTCCTCCTCCTCCTCCTCCTCCTCCTCGTTGTTGTCCCCTGTCACTCCCTCCTCCTCCTCCTCCTCCTCCTCGTTGTTGTCCCCTGTCACTCCCTCCTCCTCCTCCTCCTCCTCCTCGTTGTCATCCCCTGTCTCTCCCTCCTCCTCCTCCTCCTCCTCCTCCTCCTCCTCGTTGTCGTCCCCTGTCTCTCCCTCCTCCTCCTCCTCCTCCTCATTGTCGTCCCCTGTCTCTCCCTCCTCCTCCTCCTCCTCCTCCTCCTCCTCGTTGTCGTCCCCTGTCTCTCCCTCCTCCTCCTCCTCCTCCTCCTCCTCCTCGTTGTCGTCCCCTATCTCCCCCCCCCCCCCCTTCCTCTCTGTCTATTGTTGGCATCCATTGTTCCAAACAGGTAATCTGACCTTTGACCTCTGTATAGGCCTATACTGAAGCAGTGATTGGTTAGTGTTCAGTTATGACATAATGTGTTTGCACATGTGAGGAGTGTGTGTGAGACCTGGTAAATAAGTGTAGCATTTTGATTGGTTGTGTTTGGAAAAGGAAAGCAAGTCACTTCCTGTTAGATTTTTGTGTCTTAGGTAGAGAATTGTGTGTAATGTTTTGAAAAAAGTGTTTTATGCATAGAAAACTGAGTGAAAGGCTGAGAAATAGTTTATGGTTTTGGCTGTGTAGTTTTGCACTTTGAGTGAGAGGTTTCAAAAATCGTGTGACATGAAAAGATTTTGTGAGTAAGCATTTGGAAAAAACTGTAAATAGATCTTTAAGATATGTACTCCTCTGTGTCCAACACTGTCTGCCTGTTGTTAGAGATAGTTGTCTAGTTGGGAAATCATGGCCCACCCAAAATACAATGTCTACCACTGAAGTACCCTTTCCTGTAATATTGCTTATTACAGTTTTTTCCATCTGCTTACACACAAAATCTTTTCATGTCACACGATTTTTGAAACCTCTCACTCAAAGTGCAAAACTACACAGCAAATTCAGTTTTCAATTGAGTTACAAAAGCAGAAATGATGAATTATTTTGACTAATAGTTAAGATCAGAGGATGTTGAGTGGATCACAGACTGGTTTATGACAAAGTTTAGTCAGGATACTGTCTTAAAACCATTTAAACATGTAATAAATGGTAATACAATTGAATAAAACACCCAAAATGCAAAGAAAGTAATCATTCATTTTAGTGTTAGTGAAGAATATTACCGGCCCGTCACTGCTCAGCCCCTAATAATAATAATAAGTCACATGAGTTGTGATTGGTCCAGCTGCTGTATGTCATAGAGATGAATATTAAAGTCTAAAACAAACAGAAAAAGACCAAACATACAAAATATATGGGGCATATCATCCCCAGGGAAGTTTTGAACATCAATGACAAACACAGATGACAATTCAAAATATATCAAAAATATAATGGAAACTATGTTGTTGTGGGTCATTGGTCATTTTTAAGTGGGTATATATAAGTACTGGAGCTTTCTTAGTGGGTATACTGCGTATACCTGCGTATCACGTAGACTACACCACTGCTTCACACATTTGTTGACAAAAAACAAGGAGCGAGTCTTTAGTTAGTAATTCTTTTATTTGTTTCTTGTCACATTATCTCCATCTGGTGGTCGGATCAAGAACAACAGAGTTACACTGAGCTGGAACAGACTGCAGCAACTTAACAGTTATAATGTCACTTTAATAACTTTAATTATTCATATTTCATTATTTTCAGGACCTTCTTTAATGAATCAAAATAAACAACTTAGTTGATGGTTTAAAACTGAAATAAACTTTGTAGTCAGATTAAAATGGGGTTTAATATTCAGATTATTATATTTAAACCTGGTGTATTTCCTGTATAGTGAATAGTATAGTATATAGTACATATTATATAGTATAGTATAGTGACTGTTTGGGTCGTGCTGACATCAGCTGGAGACATTCAGGGAAATGAGGACAGAACAACAGATCAACACATCATCCTCCAGCTTTCTAAAGAAACTACTCATCTCTGACACCAACATGCTTCACCGTTGGGATGTGCAGGTGTGAGCGGTGCCTGGGTCTCACAATAAGAGCTGAGCCCAAACAGTTCAATCAGATCAATGTTGATTCTCAGTCTGAGAGTCCTGTAGATGTTTTAAATGTGTCTTTAACTACGGAGACGTCTGGACACTCTGCCATGAAGCCCAGATCGGTGGAGTGTTGCAGTGATTGTTGTCCTTATAGAAGTTTCTCCACACAGGATCTCTGGAGCTCGGGGAGCGCCCATTGCTACGACAGCTCAGAATTCACAAGTCCCAATAGTGTGACTAAAAAAACTAAAATTACTAACTTCCCAATTGTCCGACAGCCCAGTATTCCTAAAGAAACGTGCATTCCTTTGAGAGGCTATCACTCAGAAAATATGTAAAGCACTCTCCCAAACATGAATGTCTTATTATTACACAGATTAAAGCCATCAGACCTTCCTACTTTGTCAAAGGCATGACCTGTCCTACTCTGCGTCTGATTGGCTAGCACTCGTTGCCTTCGTTGGTTGGGTTGGTTAGGTTTAGGCATGAGGAGGGAGATTGTTTAGGGTTAGTTGAAGAATATCAGGGTGAGCCAATCAGAAGCAGAGTAGGAAGTGTCAAGCCTTCGCCATAGTAGGATGGTCTGATGTTGTCATTCTGCTTAATAATTAGCCATGTGCTTCTGTTTAGGAGAATGTGTAGCATATTTTTGGAGAAACGGGCCTTTGGAGCAATGTGAGTTTGTTTTTGTGATACCTAGCTGTTGGACTAATGGACTTTCTGTCCAATGGGACACTTTTCAGACTATTGAGGCTTTGAAATTAGGAGCTGTTGGAGAGTCCTGGTTGTTCCAGACTTCTACCATCTAAGAGTCATGGAGGCCCCTTTGCTTTGACACAATCCTGTCTCTGATCTCTGCAGGAAGGTCCTTCAGCCTCATGGTGTGGTTTCTGTCAGCTGGGAGACCGTCTATAGACAGATGTGTGCCTTTCCAAGTTATGTCCAATCAGTTTAATTTACCACAGGTGGACTCCAATCACAGCACAAGGGGCTCAATACTCATTCCAATGTATTATATAAATTTCTTCTTTTTAATATATCAGAAAACATTTCTAAAATTCAGTTTTCTTTGTCATTATGGGGTATTATATGTAGATTATGGAGACATTCAGGGAAACAACAGAGGACAGAACAACAGATCAACACATTATCCTCCAGCTTTCTAAAGAGATTCAAGAGGGAGAAATGTATTGATTTTAGCATGAAGCTGCAAATAGAAAAGCTCTGAATACTCTGTGAATGCTCTGTATGTGACAAAGATTGATCTGATTGGTAGTTGTTAGTGAGCAGGACGCATGTAGTCTAGAATCTTCTCCAGTTTGTCCGCCATCAGTTTCAGTTTGGTGTTGATGGTGGTGATGTCAGGCACAGTGAGGCCTTTGTCAATAGCTGGGACGTTTTT